>NW_007739450.1:9580-15226 GCF_000696425.1 Galeopterus variegatus | reverse complement strand
CCTATGAACAATGGTTGGAGAATTCCAGCTGCAGATACAGACAGTAAAGCCTGTGCTGTGGAGACATTTCAAGCATGATCCACAGGTGTTAACCACAACAAGGCATGTGGTTAATGTGAAACAGTACTGCCTGTTGGGAGGATATGCCGAGATAGGTGCCACTATCTTAGAGTTGGAAAAGGTTGGCATCATTTGTCCCACACACAGTCCCTTTAATGCCCCAGTGTGGTCAGTGAAAAGAGCCAGATGGGACCTGGAGGATGACTGTGGACTGTTGAGAACTGAACAAAGTAGTGCCTCCTTTGCATGCAGCTGTGCCTTTGGTTCACAACTTGACAGATCAGCTGACAACTCATCTAGGAACTTGTCATTATATACTGGACCTTTCAAATGCTTTTTTCTCTATCCTGATCTCAGCTGATAGCCAAGATCGATCTGCCTTCACCTGGAAGGGAAGGCACTGGACTTTTCAAGTATTGCCCCAAGCCTACCTGCATAGCCCAACCATCTGTCATGGTTTAGTGGCTGGGGACCTGGCTAGATGGACTAGGCCAAGCATGGTTATTATGTTTCATTACATAGATGATGTATTACTAACCTCTGAGTGGGTCATATATAAGGGCCTTACCCTTTGGAAATATCAGCGGTGGCTGGTAGGTCACCATCCCCTGTGGGGACAATCCATGTGGCAAGAGTTATGGGAATTAGGACATGGGAAGGAAGTAACTCTTTTCCATGAAACAGGATGTTTCCCCTTAGCCAGTCCAGGCAATGATGAAGCCAATGCCTTGGCTAAGGAAAGATGGCTGGAGAGAGCTCCAGCAGCTGATGTAGCTGGGTGCCTACATTAGAGAATGCAGTATGTTGGCTGCATGACCGTGTGGTCGATGGCCTTCTGGGTGCTGCATAAACCTGAGAAGGAATGCCCCTGATGGGCAGAGGTACACTTGATGGCTCACAAGGTGCCTCATGCAGATAGGCAGAAAACCTGAGAGGGGGATGGTCCTAATATGGCAGCAGGTGGATCTTGTGGGATCACTGCCAAAGTCAGAGAACTACAGGTATATCTTCACAGCCATTGATAAGACTACTGATCTTCTGTTTATATGATCTAGTAAGGCCTCAGACCAGGTAAGCACTGTAAAGGTGTTGTTGAATAGCCTTATGGCTATGTATGGTCAGCCCCCAGTCATAGAGAGTGATAATGGAACTCACTTTACTGGACATGGAGTACAGAAGTGGGATTCCCAGTGGTCCATTCAGTGGCAGTTACATGTGCCGTGTCATCCCCAGGCAGTGGGAATGATTGAATGGTACAATGGCCTTCTGAAAAAGGGATTAAGGCTATCCACCCAACCCCTGTCCCTGAAGGGGTGGACACAGCATTTATGGCCAACAGTCAGGATCATGGATGGGAGACCCTGCGGGGGTGGGCCCTCTCCAGTGGAGGCTCTGTGGCATACNTACATAGATGATGTATTACTAACCTCTGAGTGGGTCATATATAAGGGCCTTACCCTTTGGATATGTACTTGGAAATATCAGCGGTGGCTGGTAGGTCACCATCCCCTGTGGGGACAATCCATGTGGCAAGAGTTATGGGAATTAGGACACTGCTGTACGGCCAAGAGTTATGGGAATTAGGACATGGGAAGGAAGTAACTCTTTTCCATGAAACAGGATGTTTCCCCTTAGCCAGTCCAGGCAATGATGAAGCCAATGCCTTGGCTAAGGAAAGATGGCTGGAGAGAGCTCCAGCAGCTGATGTAGCTGGGTGCCTACATTAGAGAATGCAGTATGTTGGCTGCATGACCGTGTGGTCGATGGCCTTCTGGGTGCTGCATAAACCTGAGAAGGAATGCCCCTGATGGGCAGAGGTACACTTGATGGCTCACAAGGTGCCTCATGCAGATAGGCAGAAAACCTGAGAGGGGGATGGTCCTAATATGGCAGCAGGTGGATCTTGTGGGATCACTGCCAAAGTCAGAGAACTACAGGTATATCTTCACAGCCATTGATAAGACTACTGATCTTCTGTTTATATGATCTAGTAAGGCCTCAGACCAGGTAAGCACTGTAAAGGTGTTGTTGAATAGCCTTATGGCTATGTATGGTCAGCCCCCAGTCATAGAGAGTGATAATGGAACTCACTTTACTGGACATGGAGTACAGAAGTGGGATTCCCAGTGGTCCATTCAGTGGCAGTTACATGTGCCGTGTCATCCCCAGGCAGTGGGAATGACTGAACAGTACAATGGCCTTCTGAAAAAGGGATTAAGGCTATCCACCCAACCCCTGTCCCTGAAGGGGTTCACTTTACTGGACATGGAGTACAGAAGTGGGATTCCCAGTGGTCCATTCAGTGGCAGTTACATGTGCCGTGTCATCCCCAGGCAGTGGGAATGATTGAATGGTACAATGGCCTTCTGAAAAAGGGATTAAGGCTATCCACCCAACCCCTGTCCCTGAAGGGGTGGACACAGCATTTATGGCCAACAGTCAGGATCATGGATGGGAGACCCTGCGGGGGTGGGCCCTCTCCAGTGGAGGCTCTGTGGCATACAGCTGCAGCACCTGTTCCTGCAACCATTCTTTCCAGGATGGTAAGCTGGCATGTATTCTGCCAGAGCAATGAGAACCCCCTCTATTGGTGCCAATAACTTTTTTGTCTTTTTGCCCATAGTGTTGTGGCTGCAGGCCCAGAGTTGACTGGACACATACATACGTTCATGTGGCCAATGTGTTGGCTTGCTGAATATTCACCAAGTTTCCTACCAGTGTGGCTGCAGGATTCCTGTGGAAAATAACCCCAGTGATGACTACTAACCGGACATGTGTATGGGTCGGGTTTTCATGGCTAATAGTTGAGAGGTTAGAGCTATGGGGACAAGCCTCAAGGTGTATTGAATGTACAGTAAGTACGGACGTTATATGGTTGCAAAGGTCAGCCATCCTCGCTAAAGGAACCCTGTGGAAGATCACAGATGCGTAGATTGTACGGCAAGAGACCTTGAAGGGGTGGGGCGTGAGGAAAGTAGAGTTAGTTTCGTCAGGCCTTCTTGCCTCATATCCGGCTGGGTATGATTCAGCACATCCTTTGTAAACAAGATGCATAAAAGTAGAGTTAGTGCGCATGTGCACCTGAGTACCCCGGGGCTTGTTGCCGCTATTGTGTAACTTCGGTATGGAAGGCACGTCTGAAGAATAAAGTGTGTCCGCTTTGCTGGAGGGTGCTTGGTTTTTCTTTCACTTACCCGACTCAGGACCTGCACAGGACGTGGTAGATAGGTGCAACATTAACACTCTATAATTTACAAGGAGGACTATTTTTTGAAAGCAAGGAAGCTCAGAGCAAAATCCTGTTCCAGAAGATTAATTTTTTAAATTAATAGATCTACTTATTTATCACCTGTGTTCCCTGAGGACTTGAATAAGTTCCCAGAAAGCATAGTTAAAATGCAGGAAGACTGAAATAAAAGTAATGCTCACCTGCTATTGCTCTTTATCAGAGTGGTGATCAATACCTTGTGAAGGGCTATAGAAAATTATATCAGAAATGTATAACGTCACCAGTATTGTATCTACTGTGTTCACTTACTTTCACAAAATGTAAACATAATTGCTGTTTGGGAGAAGAAGGAAGTAGATATTTTTCTATATCTATTCAATGGTTTTGCAATCAGTAAACCTGAAATAGGAGACAGCATGTGTCATTTTCCCTTTCCTGCTCATTTCTCTTGGGCCACGGATGAGGCTGTGAAGGGTGGAGTCAGGAGGCTGGCGGCACCGGATGAAAAGTGGGGCTCTGCCTCCTGCTGGCATTGGCCTTCTCGTGGTCTGTACTTCTGTCCATTCATTTCTTCAGCTCCTGATAACCAAAAATAATTAATACCTTATTAGTCTTCAAAACAGCCCTTTATTGAAAGCAGGAAAGTTAACAATACCATCACTGAAAAAAGAAAGGGGGATGAATGGATGGTAATTTAAATGGATGTTGCCAGAGTCATTGCAGTAGACAGAGTTCTCCAGAGAAACACCAGTGGTAAAGCCAGTGATCTGATTCCAGCCCAGGCCTGAAGGCGTGAGAACCAGGTGGCTGGGGGTAGAGTCATTGCAGTAGACAGAGTTCTCCAGAGAAACACCAGTGGAAAAGCCAGTGATCTGATTCCAGCCCAGGCCTGAAGGCGTGAGAACCAGGTGGCTGGGGGTAGCTAGCTGCCCATTTGGAGTGTCATTCACTGCACTCTCTCTCCCCTTCATGTGTCACACACAGACTGATTGTCTGCACCGTGGCAGCCAACTTTTCTACCTCCCCTGATTTTAGTCAATAAACGTGAGAGAAACAATCATTTTCCACATATTAAATACTGTGTGCTTCTCTTACCTCATTTCCCACTTCTGATCATTCCTTCACTTCTCTTCCTGGGGGTAGTTCTTGAAAATCCTTGTTCAGCCACCTGTTGTAGTCCCCAATGATGACAAATTCACCGCCTGCTTGAAATTAGGCCTGATGGCCTTGGCTTTTGAGATGAGGGCATGGGCAGCCATGGGAAGCTGGAGCAGCTGGAGGTGACAGGCTCCTGGTGAGGTTGTGAGACCTGGGAGCAGCCGAAGCTCCTGAGCCCCATGGGTCAGGCTGCTGTGAAGGTTGTGACTGTGACTTGCATTGACTGTCTCATTGCACGTGCTTCCTCCTCCTGTGCCTGCCTGCCACACCCCTTCCTAAGCCCCACCCTCCCCTAGGCCCCATCTAAGCCCCGCCCCTCCCCAAGCCCCAACGCCTCCCTAAGCATCCCCAGCATCCTCTGTATTTTCTTTGACTTCTTATGTTTGGATATTAAATCTTCTTTTTGTGGTATTTCAATCTTTATTTATTCCATAGGCCTATGATACAACTAACTATGGCAGCTAAATACTAGGATTTGTTGAGAGTCTGGGAAAGCTAAGCTACCTGATGACTAAAGTCCTGTAAAACATATTTAGAGAGATGTATGTGCAAACTTAACCATGTCTGTGGGGCTTCAATTAGACTCGTCCTTCTAGATCAAATTCAATTCTTCTTTGCTCTAGTCTGTCAAAATCCTGTTGACTCTTCAAAATAAACTATTTTTCTAACCATAATAAACATTTGGTCTTAACACTCACTCATGCCTTTGAGATGTCATTATCATGGTCTGCCCTGAAGTGGTTTTGTAAATGTCTATATCCCTGGATTGCTAGACTCTCAAGGGAGGAGGCCTCATCTTTCATCAGAAAGACTAAATCGTCATTCATCTCCCATCCCTCCAATCTGTCCCCCCAACCCCAGGCTTTGCAAAACACATGACCATTCCAGACGTCTGCTTAAAATCTTAGAATTGCTCTCCACTGCCGAAAGGAGAATGTCTAACTTCCTTGCAATTATATAGCAAATCACTCATGATTTCATCCTTGCCAATATTTTTAGCATAACTTCCTGTGCTATTCTTTGACATATATTCTGAGTCATGAACAATTACTTACCACTTCACAATACCCTATATACATTTTTGGTCTCTTTCTAAAATATTTTTCTTCCCATTGTCCAACTAGCTTTCCTCACCCCATCTTTCAAGACTCAGTTTTTCTTCCCTCTCCCTCTCCCCACTCCTCCCCTCCCCTCCCCCT
>NW_007739450.1:8316-9279 GCF_000696425.1 Galeopterus variegatus | reverse complement strand
ATCTCTCCCCCCTCCCCTTCCCCTCTCCTCTCCTCCCCTCCCTTCCTTCCATCAAGTCTTTTGAAACATCTGCTCTCCCACGGACACTCTCAGATGATGGGGGTAAACACATAGGTCTTGTATTCCTGTTTATTCAAGATACACTTAAGGATATATTCCTCTGCAATGTCTCCTTGCCATGTTACCCATATTACTACACTAATTGTTATATAACCTCTGTTTGGTCTGTTTGTCTGTCTTTTTAAAATTCCTCAGGGAGCTGTGTTTATAATTCCTTCACTTAGTACAGTAAGAGTGAGATAGGAGGTGCTCAGTTTCCATGGGCTCGAGTTACAAGTCACACCTCTGGGTTTCAAGCCACTCATTAAGGTCTCAGGCCCTTCCTCTACACCCTCCCCTAGAGCAAAATTACTGCTGCTAGTTAGACCTATTTTCAGTACCAACATAGGGAAAATGAGACCAAAAGAGGCTTGCTGATGCAAATCCAGTAGATGGGCAGGCTCAGTAGAGAGGAGTCATATGACCTTAGTAGTGGTGCATGCTCAGTAAAGTGAAGTTTATCCTTTGAATGACCTTCCACTAGAGGTGCTAAAGAGCACAGAATATTCTTGAATGTGTCTGCTGCACATGATAAGATTTGTCCAATGAACATGCTCCAAAAAGAGATCAACTGAGCATGTGCAAGACTGTTTTACATAACTGGGAACCACCTCCTTACTTGAATATTTATTAGATATCATTAATATGTATTAAATAGCAAAACTATAGAAGCTCAGTTCTGGCAGAAGGCAGGATTGTTGCTCATTGGGGCAACCCACACATTGCAGGCAGAGGTGTGTGTTTTACTTTGTATCAAATTTACTTTTAGCAGATGGCTGCTCACTCTCCTGAGCCAGCCTGCACTCTGTACTAAACATTAAGTGCATACTTATTACTTTCGTGTTAAACTTGGTGTGGGCCCTG
>NW_007739450.1:6054-6989 GCF_000696425.1 Galeopterus variegatus | reverse complement strand
TGAGCGGGAACCGGTCTGTATGTGGGATCCGAACCCTCGGCAGGAGCGCCGCTGCGCTTCCCAAGCGGCGATCATCCACTTTCTTGGACCCTGATTTTTCTCAAGTGGTATGTCGGGGGATTGCTGTGGTTTGCTCCTACATCTCTTCCTTCTCTGGTTCTGTCAAGTTATTTGCTATTACTTGGGGTTTTACTTTGGTTTTTAATCTCTTCATTTTGAAATCTAAAAAGAGTTTTGGAAATATTTTCTAAATAGAAAAAGGAACATTTAGTCATTATGTAGTCCTACTGTCTCCATTCACCTTAAAGATAAAATATTCTCAATTTTATGTCCAGTGCTATTGAGATTGACTTAATCTTTAAGCACTAACCAATATTTTTTAAAGGAAAAAACATTAATAATCATTAAGGAGACATATTTTATTGCTTAATTTTGCTTTTTCCAGTTTAAAACTAGAAGGTGAAAATAAAGGCGAAAAAATTGAAATTTTTAAAAACAAATCTGCTAAGAAGTTATGAATGTTTCATACAGAGTTTTTCTTCAACTAACTATTCTAGTTTTAATGACTAGAAAACTTGATAGTGTTAAGTCCCTGGAACTGAGAACCTGATTTTTAGAAAGTCCCCACCCTTCAGTTTCATTTCTCTAAGTTTCCTCCACGTTTCTGTTTCCCTAAGCCTCTGTTCCCATGAGCAGGCTGTACCTGGAATGGAACATTGTCACTGTTTTCCTCAGCTAGGCCAGATGTTAATTTTAACTCTGTAAAAGAAGACATCCAACTGCCTCTCAGGGCTAGTGCCATTTTTCAGCTCAGCCTGGCAAGTCTGCTTGCTGCTTGCCAGTAAAATCTTTTTCCATCCTTTGCCCAGCTAGCGTCTCCTTCCTCAGTGACGTTACACATATAAATAGTAATAACCACCACTAGACCTGGTTTC
>NW_007739450.1:3395-4626 GCF_000696425.1 Galeopterus variegatus | reverse complement strand
CATATACTCCATAAATATATACAATTATCATGGGTCAATTAAGAAAAAAAAAGGGAAAAGAAAGAGAAACAGAGAGTAGAATAGTGCTTACAGAAGCAGGGAAAGAGGGGGGTAGTGTCTTGGGAAAAGCTGATAGACAATACAAAGTTACATGAAAAATAAGTTCTGGTGCTCTAGGGTGACAATAGCTAATAATATTGCATTCTATATTTAAAGATACCCAGAAAAGAGGATCTTGATTGTTATGCCACAAAGAAATGATAAATGTTTAGGTGATACATATGCTAACTATTCTGATTGGATCACTATACAACATTTGCATGTGTTGAAACTATAAACTGTACCCCATAAACATATGCAATGAAAAAATAAATTAAAAGAAAAAGAAAAAGATTCTTCTGGTAGTAAAATAATCAAAGTTAAATTTCAAATAAATATGAATTTATCCCCTCTGCGCAATTTGGCCGTGTCCCTCACAGTATTCTTAATTCTCTTTTTAAATCTGTCAGATAATTTGCAGATGATTCCGGCCAAGTCACTTTATAATGTTTGGTTATATTTCATCATCTATGAAAAGAAGAATTTTGACCAGACATGTGAGATTCAAATATTCCATAATTAGTGAGTAAATGTGACATTGGTTAGGCCTACATACTTCTAGGCAAATTCAGTATTAGGCCGAGGGATGTGAAGACAGGGAGGGATCCTGATCATGGGCAGGAAAGAGAGAGAGAGAGGACTGAATTCACAAATGCACTAGGTATTTTTCGTAGGTTACTTTGATTTATGTATTTTCTCTTTCTTTGAAGAGCCAATAAACCAGCCACATGATGAAACAGAAGCATGTTATACCTGACAAATGCGGACAATCTAATCAGAAGATGACAATCAACTGCCTGCCAACCTCAACTGCAAGAGTTTAATTTTAGAATTCTACATAGAAATCACTACTTAGACAAAGAGGAAAAAACAAATTTTAAGCCCTTAAGAATTCTAAGATGACATATATTACCTAAAATTTAAGCAGGAGCAAGTACAACATTAAGATTTATTTCTAGTCCTTTTCCTTTTTCCCCCTAGAAACAGGTTTATTATGCTATCAAAAATAGTTGTTATGCAACATATCAGCTCCTGATGGAAATATAGTAAACATTCTATAATCCACGGTGCTGAGAATTAGAAATGACAGAGAACATTAGATGTTACTCGTATCCAGAAATTTCCTTTTTAG
>NW_007739450.1:0-406 GCF_000696425.1 Galeopterus variegatus | reverse complement strand
TTTTTTTTTTTTTTTTTTTTTTTTGCTTGTTTTTGACCCTTGAAAGAGAAAACAGAATGTCAGGAGCTTGAAAAAGACTGGCAGCAAAGAAGATTGTGTCTTTGGAACAGAGAAAACACTGGAAAAGAAAACAGATGATGGTAGTTTAGGGTAGTTATATTTTATCCCAAAAACCAATCCATCGTGAGTTTAATTTTTGCTTTATCTATATGATGGCGTTTGGATGTGCTGTCCCCTCCAAAACTCAATGTGGAAATCTGATCTCCAATGTGGCAGTTTGGGTCATAGGGGCGGATCCCTCATGAATGGATTAATGCTCTCCCTAAGTGGGGGGATTAATGAGTGAGATCTTGCTCTAGTAGTTCCTGTGAGAGCTGGTTGTTTAAAAGACGCTGGCACCTCCTCT
>NW_007739449.1:35849-36423 GCF_000696425.1 Galeopterus variegatus | reverse complement strand
TTTCAAAACACTGCAGTCTATCAGTATATAAATCTTCTTTACACTGTGGGCCTCCTGAATAATAAGACATTGTGAATTTCAGGAATGCCTCTCAAGGGATCACCACTCTATCATGATTTAATTAATGGTTACCTTACATAGACAAAGAATCTGATTTTGAAAGGTAATTGAGTGCATCCTTTTAGAAAACAAAACAAAACAGAATAGAACAGCGACAACAACAACACACACACAAAACAAGCTGATTGAAACTATGTATTTGGTAGTCTCAGATGTCAGCTTGCCTCATTTCCACTACTACTTGAATTTCAATTAAGAAGTGATTATTGAATAAACAAATGTTCAAGGAATACTTTTCCCTGCAACTAAAAGTTCCATATACTTTTCTGAGAATGTATTATAAATATATATTTGATCAAAAAGTCACAGACAACTGTGGGAGCATTTGTCCAGATAGAAAGGGATAGATATAATTATATATTTCCTAGATAAGTTAGGACATTTTTTGTTGTTGTTGCTGCATTTGATAGAAAATCCAAAAGTAGTAGCTGTTTAAAGAAGATAGAAGTGGATT
>NW_007739449.1:33181-33693 GCF_000696425.1 Galeopterus variegatus | reverse complement strand
ATTGATTTATCTGTCTCTCCATATCTTAGTCCTAAAGCTAATATTTTACCTAATGGTGAAACACTAAAGGCATTTTCATTAAAAATATTAAAATAATAATACCCATTATCTCGATTATTATTTAACACTGACCTGGACATATCAGTCAATGCACATAGGCAAGAGAAATCAATCTGTGTCATAAAAATTAGCAAAGAAAAAGTAAATCAATTTTATTTCTATTTGCACATAACAAGTCAATATACCTGAAAAATACTAGAGAATCAATGAAAACGCTCAACTTTTATTATGCCATCAATGCAATCTCAAACAATGAAAGAATTCATAAATATAGCAAAATAAAATTTGTGTACAGAAATCAGTAACTTTTACATACATAAATTATAATCAATATAGAACATAATGGTTAAGAAACATCATTCATAATGTGAAGATAAAAATAGTTAAGAATAAACCTAACAAAGAATATCTAAAATTTATATGCAAAAATCTCTAAAACATTTATGAAAAAA
>NW_007739449.1:30806-31181 GCF_000696425.1 Galeopterus variegatus | reverse complement strand
ATGGAAAACAGTATGGAGTTTCCTCAAACAACAACAGATACAACTGCTATGTGATTCAGGAATCCCACTGCTGGTTATATACCCAAAGAAACGGAAATCGTCATGTAGAAGGGATACCTGCACTCCCATGTTTATCGCAGCTCTATTTTCAATAGCTAAGAGGAGTTGGAACCAATGTAAATGTCCATCAATGGGTGACTGGATGAGGAAAATGTGGTATATATACACTATGGAATACTACTCTGGTATAAAAAAGAATGAAATTCTGCCATTTGCAGCAACATGGATGAGCTTAGAGAAAACTATGTCAAGTGAAACAAGCCAGGCACAGAAAGAGAAACACTGTATAACACTCATAAGTAGGAGGAAGGGAGG
>NW_007739449.1:26644-27802 GCF_000696425.1 Galeopterus variegatus | reverse complement strand
GCCTTTGACAAAACTCAACCCCTATTCTAGATAAAAAACATAAAAGCATAAAAAAAGAAATTGATGTTTTTTTATTTAACATGAATTCATATATAATTATATATACTAATTTATGATATGTAAATTATATACATATATAATTTTGTATCTACTTATCAATTGATTGATTGATTGATTTATCTGTCTCTCCATATCTTAGTCCTAAAGCTAATATTTTACCTAATGGTGAAANTATTTGGATAGGGTTGAGCTCATAATTCTTCTGTGACATTTTCTGAAACATTGTCTTTGTTTTTCTCTTTGACTCAGAGTTATTTAAAACTATGTTACTCAGAGTTGGTCCTTAAACCAGCAGCATATCTGGAGTATGGTTAGCAATGCAGAATCTCACACCTCACTCACCATCTACCTGAGCAAGTCTCCACTTTAGTTGGCACTTCTCTGTGGTTCAGTATATGTGCAGTTTGATAAATTTCTCTGTACATTTGAGAAGACAGTGTTGACTTCTTAAATATTGTTGAATATTTATCTGTTAGACCTACCTTATTTATTGTTATTTAGAGTCTATATATCTTTACTTATTATTATTTTTTGTCTCTGTCTCTCACAGGATGGGAAAATTAAAATTCTCATATTTTGTTTTTGTTTTTCTTGTTTACTATAGTTTTTTCTTTGTTAGTTTTGGTGCTATACATTTTTTTTGTTTTGATGCACAAATTCATTAAAACTCACTGTGAATTTTAACTTTTATCATTATGAACTGTCTACCATGCCTTGTTTAATACTACATAATTCCATGAATTTAATGTTCACATCCAATCCTTTTTTATTGGTTTCTCCATCTATCACCAGTTTGGTTGGATTTTACCATTAAGTAGGGTTTTTGGGAATGGCTCATGAGTGCTATGTTCCTCAAATTCTTTACATTGTTAACTGCCTTTATAACATTTTGGTGTTATAAAATTATTTTTCTGGCAACTTTGTCAAGTGCTTCCCTACATTCTGCAGGTAGTGCTGCTTTGAATAATTTTGAGGCCAGACTAATTTTTTCCTTTAAAAGTAAGTTGACTCTTTTGCTTGTGTTCCTAGAAGTTTGCCATAGATAGTCTGATCTGCTGCCCTGGGATACTGTCTGATTTTGAATTTGCCTCAGATTCT
>NW_007739449.1:22847-25376 GCF_000696425.1 Galeopterus variegatus | reverse complement strand
GCAAAGGTGGCATGTCTGTCTGGCTCTTTGTTTAGCTGTGCCTCTCCTGCCACTCTGGGCTGTTGAATCAGGCTCAGGCATGTTCATGTAGTCCTCTCATATTCCTAGCTCCAAGCAAGGATCCATTGGCTTCCTTCGTCATGGTTTGCCACTTACTTTTGGGGAGCTCCTTGGGGTGCCTGAGATTTACATAGAAATATATTCACTCTCAACCTCCTTTCTTCACTTGGTCTTTAATTTTGTATGTATTTTAAATAGATTCTGGGTTGCAGCTGTGTTGTTTTCTAGTATCACCAAAATTATTTGTTTTTCTCTCTTTTTAATCTTCGTTGTTTTCTCTAGGTTTCAGTAAGTGAAACAAAGAAACACCTTTATACCTCTGTTTTAGCTCTGCTCTGGCCTTTTGGTGTCTGTCTATCCCTCTTGTACAAAGAACTAGTCTAGACTATTACCTTCTTTTTTCCTGAATTTATTTTCTCTGTCTCTCTCTATATCTTTGTGTCTCTGTTTCTCTCTCTGCCTTTCTTTGTTTAACATATATACACATATTTAGATGTATGCACTCAGTCCAGTCTAAGACCAGAGTAGAAAACAGGTTTCTTATTTAGTATGAGATAAGTAGTGAATACCTGTAGGTTAGCAGTAAAAAACTCTGTGATTTGGTGGTGAAACACAATAAGAGGAAATAAGTAGCACAAAAAATTGCTGAGATTGACTTAAGTAATGCTTTTTCTAACTCTATCAGCTGAAGTAGGCTTTTTGCCTCTCTTTAAATCTCTGTTCCAGCTGATTATCCTTAAACTGTCATGTTGCCTAAATAATGAACAGATTCTAGAAGCTTATAAAATGGACTCACATACTCTTTAAAGAACACTGAACTATGATTTTTCAAGGAATTCCTAAGAGAGAATGAATCCATTTCCATTCAATGCTCTGATGCTGTCATTCAGAAAATGTAAATAAATTTAAAAAAAAGATATCCTGGATGTTTGCTGAATTGTTCTATGTTTATTGGCTTATTGGATTTTTTTTTTTNTTTTTTTTTTTATGTAAGATGAATTTTAGAAAAGTGCTTTAAGTGCTGAAATCATAGAATGCATTCTAGGATAGACCATATTTTATCCAAGTCATATGGAAGGCTATAGGGTATTGGAAGGATATTGACATTTAGCTTGAGTAGAACAGGGAGCAACTGTAGGGTTTTGAAGAGTGACATGACCTGACCTAACAAGGTCAGTTTGGTTGCTGTGTGGAGAAAAGACAGTGAGTGTGAGAACTGGGAGATCGATTAGAAGGCTACTGAAATAGCTCAGATAGGAAATGATACTGGCTTGGACTAGGGTGGTGGCAGTGGGGGAGGTAAGAAGTAGTGAGGTTAGAAATATGCTTCAAAGGTAGGATTTGCTGATGGACAAAATGTTGGAGTATGAGAAGAGAGAAGTTAAGGATGAGACAATTTTTTTTCTGTGAAATTACAAGAGGGGAGTTGCAACTATCGGAAATGGGTAAGACTACAGGGGGAGCTGGTCGTGAGGAAAACAACAGGAACTCCCTTTTGGACATGTGTGGTCTAAGATGTTTATTAGACACTCAAGCAGAGAGGTTGAATAGGCAGTTGGGACATTTGGGTCTGGAGTTCAATGGGCAGGTTTGGACTGGAAATATAATTTGGGCATTGTCTTAGTCTGTTCTATGCTGCTATAAGAGAATACCACAGACTGAGTAATTTACAAGCAATAGAAGTTTATTGGCTCATGGTTCTGGAGGCTGGAAAGTCCAAGATGGAGGGACCACATCTGGGGAGGGCCTCTTGCATGGTATAACAGGGTGGAAGGCATCGCATGGTGAGACAGCACATGAGAGAGAGCAAGAGAGCAAGAGAGGGCTGAGCTTGCTTTTATAAAAAAAGAAAAACCCTTCTAGCAATAATGACATTAATCTATTAATGAGGGTAGAGCCCTTATGACATAATCACCTCTTAAAAGTTCCACCTCTCAACCCTGTTTTGTTGGGGATTAACTTTTCAACACATGGTCTTTGGGGGGCACACTCAAATCAGAGCAGGTATCATTAGCATATAGATGGCATTTAAAGCCATGAGTCTGAATGAGAAAACAGAAAAATTCTTAGACAAACCCATCTTTAGAATTTGAGAGATAAGGGACGAGCCATTTAAGGAGCTCAAAGAAGGCAAAGAAAAACCAGAGGAATGTGGGTTCCTGCTTCAAGAAATAAAAAGTGATCAATTGTGTCAAATGCTGTTGATAGGTTATTAAGGCAAGACTGAGAACTGAGCATTAGAGTTAGTAATGTGGATATCCTTGAAGACCTGGGAAGAGCTGTTTGTATTTACATATATGCATTTTTAAATTAACATCTCCTTTTCCAAGAGGAGATCGAAGTGCCACAAAAAGATACAGAGACTGTATCTTCTTTGCTCACCAGAATATCCATCACTTAGTATAAAACACATTTGTAAATATTTGCTGAGTGAGTGAATTCACTAAAGATGACCAAATTTTTTTTTTT
>NW_007739449.1:14532-22281 GCF_000696425.1 Galeopterus variegatus | reverse complement strand
AATTGTGTCAAATGCTGTTGATAGGTTATTAAGGCAAGACTGAGAACTGAGCATTAGAGTTGGTGATGTGGATATCCTTGAAGACCTGGGAGGAGCTGTTTGTATTTACATGTATGCATTTTAAAATTAACATCTCCTCTTCCAAGAGGAGATCGAAGTGCCACAAAAAGATACAGAGACACTGTATCTTCTTTGCTTACTAGAATATCCATCACTTAATATAAAACACACTTGTAAATATTTGTTGAGTGAGTGAATTCACTGAAGATGACCAAATTTTAACCCTTATCTCAGACCTACTTCTGAGCTCCTAAGTCGTATACTAAACATTCACCAGGAATTCTCTCCCTGGATTTACCACAGTCGCCACTAATTATTAAGGGATTACTGTGGACCAAACTGTGAACTTAGTTTTGGGATTGCAAAAATAAATTAGATAAAATCACTCTCCAAAAGAAGTTTGTCATAACTGGGGACAAATGAGTGGATAATTAAAATGCCCTTAGATAAATGTAGTGGTAAAAGTGAGGGAATTTTATGAAGATATAGAAGAAGTGCTGGGTGGGCATGGGGGAGGGCAAAGGGAGTTTGGGAAGGTGAAGGCTTTGCAGAAGCCATATCTTCAAGCCTAGTTGAAGGCATCATCCAGGTGAAGGCATATGGGAAATGCAAGCCACAGAGCAGCCTGTGCCAGGTATGTAGGCAAGAGCAGACACATCCTCCAAATAGATTTGTATATTTCTTCCCTGCTTTCTTTGGTGTGGACCCACCCTGCCACCCTTATGCCTCCCCTCTTCTCTAGCTGTATTCTAGTTGGGTTTTTTTTTTTTAATTCCTGGTCTGTTTTGCATCTTTTCCTCTATTCTACTTCCTTATTTGTGGCTGACCCCTCTTTCCAAGATAGTGCTTTTTCTGATTTCCCATATAGAAACTTACTTCTTTGATTTAACCTTAACTCCAATCTGATTACCTTCCTCTGTGTGCAGTCCTGACTGGCAGCACCCAGGCTTTCATTTCTTCCTTATACGTTTACTTCACTCTAGAGGGACCCGAGACTCATGTCCTTCCTCTTTCCTCCTCTGCAAGTTCCTCAGAACCTATGCTCCAGTAATGCCCAACTACTTGAAGTTTCCTAAATACACCAGCTTTTTTTAACACCTCTGAACATCTCCTGTGCCCACCTTGAACTTCCTTCCCAGCACACGCTGCCTTCCTCTGGTAAGAAACTCATGCTTATTCTGCAAGACAACTTGTGTCTCACCTCAGCTGTAATGCATTATCAAAATAGGCCGAGTTAGGCTACAGTAACAAGCAGCATCATAACCTGTGATTTACCAAGACAGAAGTTTATTTCTTGCATTTGCAAAATCCTGCATGGGTCTGGGATATGATGTGGGGATGCTGTCCTTTTTGAGGAGGTTCAGCATTACAGGATCTTTTCACATTGCAGCAACTCCACATCAATAATGGAGCAGGTTCCCATTGGGGTAGGTAAAGACCATGACCACCGGGACAGGTGAGCATGGAAAATTGTGCATTGGCTATTAAATGCTTTTATCTGGAAGTAAACAAGTCACTTCTGGTTACATTTCACTGGCATGTGTCCATGCATATATTAATGAGGAATATGCCCTGAAGGGAGGAGAATGAGAAATCTTAGTGGTTATCAGTAATGTCTACTTGGTGGGATACATTGGTAGATAGTATTAGTGAGGACAGCAGAGGAAATCCTGCTGCTATCAGTTATCCAGTAAGTTATTTACTCTGTAAATTATATTATTTCTTTCTACCTTTGCTTCTTCAGCTACCAAATAGAGATAATAACTGCACCTATCTTAAAAGGATCAGTGTGAGAGTTAAAGTGCTTAGAATAGTACCTGGCACAAGTGAAGTCATCTAAAAATCATTATCAACTTTTAGTATGAATTATTTCTTGAGCTTCCAGACTTATCTCCCTACCATGCAGAGTGAAACATTTTCTCCTCTATGATTTTATTATTCCTTGTATGCAACTATAAATGGTTGACTTTATCATACAATTTATTATTTATTTGGATGAGATTATGAGTTTCTTAAACTCACAAACTTTGCCTATCCAACATTGTACTCTGGAATTTAGCACAGTGTCTGCCATATAGTAGGCACTTAATGTGTTTCACATGTATGAATGTATAAATGAACAAAGGATGAGCTTGTGGTTTCAAAGCTCTGCACTGGAAAATAATTTTAGGTTTATAAATGCCTCCTGTCTTTATTCCCTAAAGTCTCACCCTTTGATGATATTCTAACTCCTAAACTGCTTGTATATAATACTCATTTATTGAAAGAATTGAAACATCCTTGGTCTGAATAGTCATATTTTCACACTTATGGGTGTGTTTTTCTCATCTGAGAGCTCAACTATGCTGCTCGGTATGGTCCACAAATTAGCAGTCACAGCATCACTTGGGAGCTCATTAGGACAGAACTTCATACTCCACCCTGGACTTGCTGAATAGGAATCTTCATTTTAACAAGATCCCAGGTGATTCATATGCACACTAAAATTCAAGAAGCACTGTTCTACAGCATTTATGCAGGTGGCCAGAATGGGCTCGTGTGTCTTCCCTTGTCCAGGGCTGTGAGTTAGGGACTGAGAGACTGCAACATACTAAAAGTTGCTATTCTGGTTAATTTATTACTGAAGAAAAAGGCTTGTTTCTAATACATATTACCAGAATACATTTAGTATTTGAGGAATAATGGATTTAGAAATACTTTGGGAAGGTAAGGGGTGCACCAATTAATTAAATTAGTGTAAACTGATTCATTATTTTCTTGTTATCTCTCAACATACAAAGTACACCTGAGAGAATGGAGGTACGAAGCTCCAGAAGTAACAGGTGGCTTCTGCCAGACGGTTTCATTATGTTTAAAGTTGATCTGTCTCTTCTGTGAATTAGCTGATCTTAATATTGTACAAAACTTCATATAGGTTCTTCTATAGATTAGTTGATCCTTATATTGTAGAAGACTTTATACAGGTTTTGTGGCTGAGATCAGGCAGCTTGACTTCATGTATGTCCATAAAATGTGCAGTAATGTTTATCTTGGATAAAGACACTAAAAACGTTTTTTTAAAGGACTCCCAAAGTGTACTCACTGCTGTAAGCATCTTCCATGTAAACAACTGACCGTGAGCTTCATATTTGCAATGATTCAAGGCAGAGAAGGGGCGTGCCGCAGCTAGGTCCCACGTGAGTGAGAGCAGCAGGGAAACCAGTAGAATCTGGTCAAGGAGTGATTCGGTGCTGTTTAAAAGTGTCTGTTTTCAGGAACCATGAAATGATAAATTCTCTCCAGAAAGTCTTATTTTAGGATCTGCTTTGAAACTCCATGTAGAAGGAAGTTTCCTGTCATCCTTCATAACAAGTAATAAAGTTCAGCATAGTAAATATTAGTGCAGGGTTATGTGGGAAATTTCCTTTCTGTGCAAAAAAATAGCTGGAAAAGTTCCCACAACTTCAGGATTCTTCTGGTTATAGAAGCTGGTGCTGCACACTGATAAGGGTGTGTGTATAAATGTGGTCCATAGCTTTTTAATACCAGACTCTACGCAAGAACCGTAAGGGTAGGTTTGATTCCAAATATTGTTGTCTTGTTCTTAGTAGCTGTATATTTTGGGGCTTCCGAGATTGCGGTATTCATTTTGTTTGACTTATAGATAAAAAAGCCATTAATGATTTATGAGATAATATATTCATAAGCAAGTGGTAAACATTCAATATTATCTGCCAACTAAAAAAATGCATATTTTTTGCTTGCTTCCTTAGCATATTTCTCAGAAAATGTATCATACATTTTAGAAAAACATATTTACCAGGAGATACTGCTGCATCTTTTTAGTAATCATAACAAATAGTTTGCACAGCTATTTTAACTTGTTTGGATGGATTAATTGGTACTTATGACAAAGATTTCTTGTGCGGTTGATTATTTTGTAATGTTATCATGAGCAATATGTGGAAAACATCTTTGTGCTATGAGAAAGATCAGGAATTAATGATGAAATAACTGAATAGAGACATTTCAGCCCTAATGTTTTATATTCATGTATTTACCAGAAATATTTGTACACTCTTTTCTCAATAACATAGTGCTAAATATATATAATTTTTTTTCAAAATCATATTTGTCATGCTTACATATAGTATTTTATGGACATTGTCATATCTCTATAGTTACCAATCTATCAAGTGCCTCAAAGACAAAGTTTGTGTTTTCTCTTCTTTGCTGTTATGTGAAAGATATAGCACGTGGAGAACTTAAAATATCAAGTAAATAAAGCTTCAAAGGCACTTGCTTGTTTAAGAACTATATGTCAATGATATGCAATAAAAAAACCCAGCACAGCTAAAGCAACTTAAAAAAACAATAAAGTTGAAAGATGCTTACTTTCTAATTTGAAAATTTAATATAAAGATACAGACACTAAGCTGTGGTACTGGCATAAGGATAGACATATAGAAAAATGGAACAGAAATGATAGTCTAGAAATAAATCCTTATATTTATGGTCAAGTTGATATTCCACAAAGGTATCAAGGCAATTAATTTGGAAAAAGGACAGTATGTTTAACAAATATGCTGGGACGTGTAAAAAGATGGAGTTAGACCCCATCTCACACTACACACAAAAATAAACTCAAAATGAATCAGAGACATAAATGTAAAAGCTAGAAAAACCTTTTGGAAGAAAATATAGGAGAAAAACATTTAAGAACTTGGATTAGGTAAAGATTTCTTAGGCAGGATACCAAAACATGATCCATAAAAGAAAAAAAAAATGATAAAATTGACCTCCTCAAACTTTAAAAAATTTGTGCTTCTAACAATGACATTATGAAAATAAAAAGACAGGAAAAAGGAAGAAAAGGTTGTGTATTCTGAACATAAAAACAACTCTTACATCTCAATAATGAAGACAAACAACCCAATTAAAAATGGGCAAAATATTTAGATAGATATTTCACCAAAATATATAAATGGCTAATTAGCACATGGAAAGATCTCCAATGTCATTAGTCAGTAGGGAAATGCAAATTAAAACCACAGTGAGATACCATTTCATATTCACTAAAATGGCTAAAATCAAAAAGACAGACAACAGATGTTGGCAAGGATATAGAGAGTCAGGAAGGCTCCTACACTGTTAGCAAGAATGTAAAATAGTATAGCCAATTTGAAAACAGTTTGGCTGTTTTCTAATAAACATAAATTTACCATACATTTTAGCAATTTCACACCTTCATATCTGCCCAATGAATGCATACGTCTGTGTTAAAAAATTGTATGCAGATGTTCATTGCAATGTTATTTATAATAGCTAAAAAGTGGAAACTGCAAATGCTCTTCGATTGGTAAATAGAGAAAATGTGGTATATTCAGACAATGGAATACTATTGAGCAATAAAAAGCAGTGGAACCTTGATACATGATACAACATGGATGAACCTTATAAACATTATGCTAAGTGAAAGAAGCCATCCCACAAAACGTGTGATTGTATTTATGTAAAATGTCCAGCAAAGGCAAATCTATAGAGACACAAAGCAGATTGCTGGTTGCTTGGAGCACGATACATGGGATGAAGACAGGAATTAACAGTTGATGGGCATAAAGGATATTATTTGTGTGATGAAAATGTACTAGGCTTGAATTTGTTACTGTTGATAAGTCTGGACTTCACATCATAATCACCAGAGTCTGCAGTTTACCTTAGGGTTCACTCTTGGTGTTGTACATTCTGTGGGTTTGGACGAATGTATTATGAAATTTATTCATCATTATAACATCATACAGAGCATTTCCACTGCCCTAAAAATCCTGTGCTCTTCCTGTTCATTCCTCCCTCCTCACACCATAACCCCTGGCTACCACTGCTCTTTTTTTTCTTTTTTAATTTTGTGACCGGTAAGGGGATTGCAACCCTTGGCGTGGTGTCGCCTGCACCGCGCTCAGCCAGTGAGCGCACTGGCCATCCCTATATAGGATCCGAACCCGCGGCCCCGGTGCTCCCAGCGCTGCTGCACTCCCAGCGCTGCACTCATCTGAGTGAGCCATGGGGTCGGCCCTACCACTGCTCTTTTAACTGTCCTCATAGTTTTGCCTTTTCCAGAAGGTCATGTAATTGCAATCATACGACATAGCATGCAGTCTTTTCAGATGGGCTTCTTTCACTTAGTAATATGAACCTAAGTTTTCTTCAAGTCTTTTCGTGGCTTGATAGCTCATTTCTTTTTAGTGCTGAATAATATCCCCTTGTCTGGATGTGCTGCAGTTTATATATTCATTCAAGTACTGAAGGACATCTTGGTTGCTTACAATATTTTTAATTCTCAGATTCAGAAATAAGGAAAAACCCAGTCAAAATAGAACACAGGCTTTAGGAAGGATGGTCAATAAGTGTGTCTTGAAGCTGGCCCCTCCAGTATTGTGTGGCTGTCCTCAAATCCTTCCCATCAAACCCTTTGGCACTGAGAAATAGCTGAACCTGAAGAAGAGTGTTAAATGGCTCAGCTGCCAGGAGAGGAGGAATGCAGGGGCCAGGAATTGGGGGGGAGGGGTTGATAAAATAGGTCATTGCAATATTGATTTTGAGCCTCTTCACCAGAAAGCCATTTTGATTAGTATTGTCTGACACTGAGACAGATGTCAGTCAAATTGACTTTAACTTCATTTCTGATTCCCAGAAAAAAAAAATTATACCTATAAGTAATATAAAAATAGCTATGTTCCAAGGGAGTTTAAAAGAATAAAACATTCAGAGATTGCTGAAAACTCTGGTTGTGTAATCGTGCAAGCAGAGAAGACTTTTCTTCATTACTCATTTTAAGAACAGTTTAAGTTGGTTTTTGCATAATAAAAATTTAGCTTTTCAGCGATATTGGATAAATAAATAAACTGCATCCTCCCCAGAATGTAGATTATCAAGAGACAATCAGGTTGTGGTTTACTATTTCATGTAATATGCTTTCTTTTTCAGAACTAATAAAAGCCACAACTGCATGCTTTATTATAAAAGCAGAATAAAGTCTGGGCAGTGTTTTCCTTATTTTAGAAAGACAAAGCTCGACAATGAGTAACATATTAAGAGTTTGACCTGAACAGTAAGAAATTTGGCTTTTTTGTGCCGTGTTGGCTTAACTCCGTCTGTAAGTGTGGTGTGTAGTGGTAACAAATACTTGAACCTTTCTCTTTGATTCCATGACCTTTAACAGAAACATTTCTCTGCATGTGTGTATGTTTTCACTAAATGCTACTTTCTTATGTATTTGAATGTGCATTTGTTTCATTAAGGACCTTTACTAGCCTGGTGCCCAATATCCCCCTCCAGCTAGAATCCCCAGTTCACAGCTCCCTGCTCTCAGAAACAATGCTAGGCTGCCCTTTACAGTCTCTAGTAAAGTGTGGACACCTGAGGCCAGCCTACCCATGCACGGTTTAGCTATCTATGAGTTAGTCTGCTGCAAGAGGCACTCTTCTTAATAGGAGAGATATTAATGATGCTATGTTTTGCAAGGCTGAGGAGATTGGAGAAGATCATTGCATTATAGGGAGGAGGAGAAAGGGGAACCTCTAAATAGAAGCACAGACAACGAAAGTTGCTGAGAAGTATTAGTGATCAAAAGGAAGAACTCAGAAGAGTGCAAAACACTGCTGGATGGCAGAATCCCCCAAGTTTTCTTCATCCCTCCAGTCATAGCTGTCC
>NW_007739449.1:11716-13104 GCF_000696425.1 Galeopterus variegatus | reverse complement strand
AATCCTAATCCCCAATGTGATGGTATTAGGAGGGGGGTCCTATGGGAGGTAATTAGGTCATGAAAGGGGAGCCCGTATGAATGGGATTAGTGTTCTTATAAGAAGACAGACACATGAAAAGATGATTCTTATCTCAGCCCCTTGAGGATGTAATGAGGAGACGCCTGTCTATAAACCAGAAAGTGGGCCCCTGACAGACATGGAATTTGACAGTGCCTTGATCTTGGACTTCCCAGCCTACAGAACTGTGCGCAATAAATGTTTGCCGTTTAAGCCATCCAGTCTATGGTATTCTGCTATAGTGTTCTGAGCCTGCTAATATATGGGAATGGGGCAGAATGGGGGTGCAAAGGAGACATTACTCGGTCTGCCAACATGATGCAGCAAGTACTTTCCATCCTTGAAAGAGAAACACCTTTGGTCATGGGCTCCCTGCCTAGAGTTCAGTTCCCCCCAAAATCTTTGAGGTCCAGCAAAAGAGACACATCCAGTTTCTCTCTCACTCACCACTCTTAACCCTCAGCTCAAAGCCTGCCTCCAGGAAACACAATCATCTTCAGAGATCTAATAGGACCTAGAAGGAAGAAAACCCTTCTCATCAGTACCTTCAGCTGTTTCCTCCTCCCACTGTTTTGGACATCCCACTGTAGAATAGGATTCTTTGTGGCTTTAGCATTACAAACATCCACCAAGTGTTTTTTCAGAAAATTAAAAACAATCTAATCACATGGCTCAAATTAAACCTCCATTTGGAGAACTTGATAAAATGTTCACAGTTTTAAAATAGTGGCATTCTCCTGTCCCTTGCTCTCACTCACCCCTGCACACTCCATCTATCAAGGTTTTAGAAAATGTTCCAGTCTATTCTCAGCTACTGTTTTTCACTACCAAACTAGAAAAGGCTAACTAACTCAGACAGTGGGGTTTTTATTTTATAGAAAGCATAAAATGAGTCACTTGTCTGCTTTCATTATAACTTTCATGAAAATGAAATTCAATCCTATAAAATGTTACTTCATCGTAGACCAAATAAAATGGTTGTCTTTTCACATTGATGAATTTCCTCAACTTTTTCTTAGGTTTCAAATGGTCCTATTTGCCCATAGTGCTGTGTTTCAAAGGAATAACATTCTTCAGCTATCTATAATGATTTCTCAGCTTTTACCTTAAGGAATATTGCAGTGTATTCTGTGTGAGAAGCTTGTATTTTATTTACAAAGAAAAAGACCTGTAACTTTATATTTTTCTGAAATATACTATAGAAACAAACACTCCATTTTGTGCGTATGTATATACATATATGTGTATACATATATTATCATATATACATGTATATATATATATAACAAGTTACTCTGGAATTCCAAAAGTCTTCAAAAATTTAGTGA
>NW_007739449.1:3467-11179 GCF_000696425.1 Galeopterus variegatus | reverse complement strand
CCCTCAGCTCAAAGCCTGCCTCCAGGAAACACAATCATCTTCAGAGATCTAATAGGACCTAGAAGGAAAAAAACCCTTCTCATCAATACCTTCAACTGTTGCCTCCTCCCACTGTTTTGGACATCCCACTGTAGAATAGGATTCTTTGTGGCTTTAGCATTACAAACATCCACCCAAGTGTTTTTTCAGAAAATTAAAAACAATCTAATCACATGGCTCAAATTAAACCTCCATTTGGAGAACTTGATAAAATGTTCACAGTTTTAAAATAGTGGCATTCTCCTGTCCCTTGCTCTCACTCACCCCTGCACACTCCATCTATCAAGGTTTTAGAAAATGTTCCAGTCTATTCTCAGCTACTGTTTTTCACTACCAAACTAGAAAAGGCTAACTAACTCAGACAGTGGGGTTTTTATTTTATAGAAAGCATAAAATGAGTCACTTGTCTGCTTTCATTATAACTTTCATGAAAATGAAATTCAATCCTATAAAATGTTACTTCATCGTAGACCAAATAAAATGGTTGTCTTTTCACATTGATGAACTTCCTCACCTTTTTTCTTAGGTTTCAAATGGTCCTATTTGCCCATAGTGCTGTGTTTCAAAGGAATAACATTCTTCAGCTATCTATAATGATTTCTCAGCTTTTACCTTAAGGAATATTGCAGTGTATTCTGTGTGAGAAGCTTATATTTTATTTACAAACCAAAATATCTGTAACTTTATATTTTTCTGAACTATACTATAGAAACAAACACTCCATTTTGTGCATATGTATATACATATATGTGTATACATATATTATCATATATACATGTGTGTGTGTGTATATAACAAGTTACTCTGGTATTCCAAAAGTCTTCAAAAATTTAGTGATCACAGATGTACACACGCACACACACTCACTCATTTGTGTTACAGGATTTTTTTATTGAAATGCAATTATTATGCATATTTTTAGTGCACAGTGTCGGATAGCAAAACCTGCGTACAATGTGTGATGATCAAGTCAGGATAATTAGCATATTCATCATGACAAAACAATCATTTCTTTGTGTTGAGAGCACCAATCTCCTCTCTTCTAGTCATTTTTGATAACATGCAGTAAATTATTGTTAATTAGAGGTGCTTAGCTTGACTGTACATCAATAGAACTTATTTTTCCTAACTAGCTGTTTTGTGTCCATTAACCTATTTCTTGATGTCTTCCCTCCCCCTTTCCCAGCTCTAGAAACCACAGTTTTACTTTTCCTTCTGAAAGTTCACTGTATTATTATGATCTTCCTTCCTTCCTTCCTTCCTTCTCTCACATATGAGTGAGGACATGTGGTATCTCTCTCGGTGCCTGGCTTATTTCTCTTATAATTTTCTCTAAGCTCATCCACACTATTGTGAATTGCAGAATTTCATTCTTTTTTATGACTGAGTAGTCTTTCAATGAGTGTGTACACAACTATTTCCTTATCCAGTCATCCATTGATGGGAATTTGGGTTGGTTCCATATCTTGGCTATTGTAAATAGACTTTCAATAAACATGGGAGTGTGGGTATCCCTTCGATGTGATGACAGGTATCCCTTCGATGTGATGATTTCCATTCCTATGGGAATATACCCAGCAGTGGGATTGCTAGATTGTACAGCAGATCTATTTGTAGCTGTCTGAGGAAACTCCGTACTGTTTTCCATAGTGGCTGTACTAACTTACAGTCCCACCAACAGTGTATAAGAGATTCCCCCTCTCTGCATCCTTGCCAGCATTCGTTATTCTCTGTCTTTATGAAAATAGCCAGTTAACTGGGGTGAGAGGATATCTCAATGTAGTTTTGATTTGCATTTCCCTTCTGATTAATCATGTTGAACATTTTTTCATGTGCCTGTTGGCCATTTGTATGTCTTCTTTTGAGAAATGTCTATGCAACTCCTTTGCTTATTTTTTAATTATATTATTATTAATTATTATTATTATTATTATTACTACTACTACTATTAAGTTGTTTGAGTTTCTTGTATATTCTGGATATTAATTTCTTGTTGGATGCATAGATTGCAAACATTTTCTTCCATTCCGTAGGTTGCCTTTTCACTCTGCTGATTGTTTCCTTTGCTGTAGAGAAGATCTTTAGTTTAATATAATCTTTAGAGGTTTTATTCATAAAGTCTTTGCCCANTTTTCACTCTGCTGATTGTTTCCTTTGCTGTAGAGAAGATCTTTAGTTTAATATAATCTTTAGAGGTTTTATTCATAAAGTCTTTGCCCAGCCCTACATTTTGAAGCATTTCTCCTGTGTTTTCTTCTAGGAGTTTTAAAGTTTCAGGTCTTATATTTAAGTCTTTGATACAGAATGATATTTTTGAAATAACCCAGATGAATTTTCTCCTTGTGGTAACCCAAATTCTTTCTCTGTATCTTCTCTGATATTATGGCCCCAAGAAGGGGAAGCCCAATTGCCAACAGAGAAAGAGGAGATATGATGTAGGAGCCTTGGTGAACAGGGTAGGGAAATTAGAAAGCTGGGCAAGGAGCAAGGGCAGGAGAACGGACATGATTGTCCTTGCTCCCCCTTAGAGGTTGATAGGCAGTGAGAAGAAGGTAGATACACTGGGACACTTTTTGAAGAGCCCCAAACATGGCACATTTCTGAGAAGTTCCACACTCAGCATGTTGTAGTATGTTAGAGAGCAGTGACAAAGAAGGATGTCTGGATGGATGGGCCATGGCTTCCCATAATCTTCGTGTGCTATGTAGGGGTCCAAAGTTCCTCATGATATTGTGGAGAATGCGAAAGTCCTGAGAAAATTGTAGATCAGAAGATATCTCAGTACTGAATAAACTCCCATCCAAGCAGGAGGTCTAAAACAGCTAAAGAAGAACCTAAAAACTGACTGAGAGATTTTTCAACAAGTGTGATGAGAGGTTCAACTTGGATCTAATTTGATTTAAAAGTAAGTAAATATTCCCTAGTCTCCAAGTTCTGAGTTTTCTGAAGTCTTCACATCTGTTACGTAAAGCTGAATAAAACGTGGTTTCTACTCTCAGGAGGAGCTTGCAACCCAGCAAAGGGGACAGATGGGTAAACAAATACAGATAGTCCCCAACTTACGATGACGGTTCATTTAAAGGTTTTTCAACTACGATGGTGCAAAAGTGATATGTGTTCAGTAGAAAACCTACTTCTTCAGTAGAAACCATATTTCCAATATTCAGACAACCATTGTTTTTAACATTCAGTACAGTATTCAATAAATTACATGAGATATTCAACAGTTTATTATCAAATGGGCTTTGTTTTAAATGGTTTTGCCCAACTGTAGGGTAATGTAAGTGTTCTGAGCACGTTAAGGTAGGCTAGGATAAGCTATATCGTTCAGCAGGTTAGGTGTATTAAGTGCACTTTCAACTAATGGTATTCTCAACTTATGATGTGTTCATTACCCCATTGTAAGTCTAAGAGCATCTGTACAATGCAGTAAGAGATGCAGATGAGATGAGAGCACAGTGTTAGGGGAGAGCAGAAGAGGATTAACCAGACAGTCTTCTCAGAGCAGGTGATGTTCCAATCAGACCTGTAGGATGAGAGTTTTCATCAGCTGGACTTCACTCATCCCTATTTTGGAATCCTTCCCAATTATGCTCCCTGAAATCCTTCACGTATCAAATGCTACATCCTTAATGAAGATTTTTCTGATCCTTCCACCTAGATCCTGTTTCTCCTGCCTCCTTACTTTTACAGAACTTTGGCTTACTCTGCTGACATATAATATCTCATCTCATTTTTTATCTATTTGTATGCATGCCTGTCCCCTCAACGAAATTATATGCTTATCCCTGTCCTCACATCCCTGTGCCATGTGTGTACTGAACATTCAAACACTGCGGTGTTAAAGTAAATCAGGTAGGAAACAGATAATAGAAGATAGGTTCAGGAAACTCAACTCTAAACCTAATAAATGGTGAATATGAATTTTGCACCTTCCTCACCTTTTTATTTCCAGGGCTAAGCACAATTTGTGGCAAATAGTAGGTGCTCAGTGAATACTTGTTAGAGTTGAATTGAAGGCAGAGGAAGGAGAGTTGTAAAGGTAAACTGGGAATTAGAAGATGTTCTGTAGAGAGTCTCCATGACAAACTCTGGAAAATTCTCCTCTCATATGGCATAGACATTAGCTGGACTCTCCAGAGCTACATTATTTTCACAGGTACTGACCAATATTTCTGTGACAAGTGTCAGGTTGTAGGTAACGGTGAAATAGCCAGCCTAGAACACATAAGTTAAAAGAATTTATGGGGAAACTCTGATTTTGCCCCTCCCATTTCCATCTCGTTCAGTCTGACAAGGCGGTATTGGGTAGAACAGTAGCTCAAGATGGACGCCAGGCAGTGTCCCACAGTAACTCAGCGGAGCCTCAAAATTACTCAGTGAGGGAGGTGCTAGTAACTCTATTTTACAGGTAAGAAAACAGAGACTCAGAAATTTCCAGGCTCTTGGCAAAGGTNGGGCAAGGAGCAAGGGCAGGAGAACGGACATGATTGTCCTTGCTCCCCCTTAGAGGTTGATAGGCAGTGAGAAGAAGGTAGATACACTGGGACACTTTTTGAAGAGCCCCAAACATGGCACATTTCTGAGAAGTTCCACACTCAGCATGGTGTAGCATGTTAGAGAGCAGTGACAAAGAAAGATGTCTGGATGGATGGGCCATGGCTTCCCATAATCTTCGTGTGCTATGTAGGGGTCCAAAGTTCCTCATGATATTGTGGAGAATGCGAAAGTCCTGAGAAAATTGTAGATCAGAAGATATCTCAGTACTGAATAAACTCCCATCCAAGCAGGAGGTCTAAAACAGCTAAAGAAGAACCTAAAAACTGACTGAGAGATTTTTCAACAAGTGTGATGAGAGGTTCAACTTGGATCTAATTTGATTTAAAAGTAAGTAAATATTCCCTAGTCTCCAAGTTCTGAGTTTTCTGAAGTCTTCACATCTGTTACGTAAAGCTGAATAAAACGTGGTTTCTACTCTCAGGAGGAGCTTGCAACCCAGCAAAGGGGACAGATGGGTAAACAAATACAGATAGTCCCCAACTTACGATGACGGTTCATTTAAAGGTTTTTCAACTACGATGGTGCAAAAGTGATATGTGTTCAGTAGAAAACCTACTTCTTCAGTAGAAACCATATTTCCAATATTCAGACAACCATTGTTTTTAACATTCAGTACAGTATTCAATAAATTACATGAGATATTCAACAGTTTATTATCAAATGGGCTTTGTTTTAAATGGTTTTGCCCAACTGTAGGGTAATGTAAGTGTTCTGAGCACGTTAAGGTAGGCTAGGATAAGCTATATCGTTCAGCAGGTTAGGTGTATTAAGTGCACTTTCAACTAATGGTATTCTCAACTTATGATGTGTTCATTACCCCATTGTAAGTCTAAGAGCATCTGTACAATGCAGTAAGAGATGCAGATGAGATGAGAGCACAGTGTTAGGGGAGAGCAGAAGAGGATTAACCAGACAGTCTTCTCAGAGCAGGTGATGTTCCAATCAGACCTGTAGGATGAGAGTTTTCATCAGCTGGACTTCACTCATCCCTATTTTGGAATCCTTCCCAATTATGCTCCCTGAAATCCTTCACGTATCAAATGCTACATCCTTAATGAAGATTTTTCTGATCCTTCCACCTAGATCCTGTTTCTCCTGCCTCCTTACTTTTACAGAACTTTGGCTTACTCTGCTGACATATAATATCTCATCTCATTTTTTATCTATTTGTATGCATGCCTGTCCCCTCAATGAAATTATATGCTTATCCCTGTCCTCACATCCCTGTGCCATGTGTGTACTGAACATTCAAACAATGCGGTGTTAAAGTAAATCAGGTAGGAAACAGATAATAGAAGAGAGGTTCAGGAAACTCAACTCTAAACCTAATAAATGGTGAATATGAATTTTGCACCATCCTCACCTTTTTATTTCCAGGGCTAAGCACAATTTGTGGCAAATAGTAGGTGCTCAGTGAATACTTGTTAGAATTGAATTGAAGGCAGAGGAAGGAGAGTTGTAAAGGTAAACTGGGAATTAGAAGATGTTCTGCAGAGAGTCTCTATGACAAACTCTGGAAAATTCTCCTCTCATATGGCATAGACATTAGCTGGACTCTCCAGAACTACATTATTTTCACAGATACTGACCAATATTTCTGTGACAAGTGTCGGGTTGTAGGTAATGGTGAAATAGCCAGCCTAGAACACATAAGTTAAAAGAATTTATGGGGAAACTCTGATTTTGCCCCTCCCATTTCCATCTTGTTCAGTCTTACAAGGTGGTATTGGGTAGAACAGTAGCTCAAGATGGATGCCAGGCAGTGTCCCACAGTAACTCAGCGGAGCCTCAAAATTACTCTGTGAGGGAGGTGCTATTAACTCTATTTTACAGGTAAGAAAACAGAGACTCAGAAATTTCCAGGCTCTTGGCAAAGGTCACACCTCCTGTATTAGTCCATTTTCTGTGGCTGATAACAGAATACTTGAATCTGGGTAACGGGTAAAGAAAAGGAAATTTATTTCTTATAGTTTTGGAGGTTGCGAAGTCTAAGGTTCAGGGAACACACCTAGTGGTGAGGCCCTTCTTCCTGATGGTGAGTCCCTACAGCAACACAGGCTATCACCAGGTGAGAGTGGAAAGAGCTCTCTAACGCGTTCACTTGCTCTCCTTATAAAGTCATCAGTGCCCCTCCTGTGACAACCCGTTAATTCTTTAACCCATTACTCCACGAACAGATTAATCCATTCATGAGAGCATGGTTCTCATAATCCAATCACCTCTCAAAGGCCCCACACGTCAGATATCATCGTTGGATTTCCCACTCTCTTTACACTGTTACAATGGGGATCAAGCTTCAGTGAGTTTTGGGGGGACATTCAATCCACAGCTCAGCCAGTGAATGAGAGCACCGTGAATGGAGCCCTGATTGGGCTGATTCTAAAGCACAAATTTTGCCTTGACGAACAAAAAGATGATGGAGAGGAGTCTCTGGAGATACAGGTTTAACAGAGAGATCTAGTTTGCCCAGTTCTTCTGACTTGCTCTGCTGATCACAGTTGGTCTATTCCAGCCAGAATCAAGTCAGCAGGAGATGGCAGAGCTGGATTATACCGAGGAAAAAAGACCCAGGGTGGTAATTTGACAAGATTACTAGCTGTAGAGAAATTTTTGAAAGTGAGATGAGAAGAATATATTTATATGTTTAAGTGTGGAAGGCAAGGTGAAGGCATTGATGAACAAAATGTAATAAAATTTTCAGAGATAGTGTGCTCACTTGTGGAAGGAACTGTTTGCACCAATCAATCTCTCTGACTACTGCAAACGTTTTCTAAAATGTGTCTGATGTATAAAGTTCCCCTCCATGTTATACCACTAGTGACATAATTAGGTAATAAAAAAATGTTTAGTTGAAAATGGGGACAAGAGGTAAAACAATTTATTCAGATGTTTTCATTTTTGAAGACTTCTGTTAAAAAATAAAAACTTAATACTTCTTGAAGCAAAGCAGCATAAGCCTTCTACACTTTGAATATATCTATTTTTCCCCAGAGATTGTCTATAATTTCTTCATTTATAATTTTTTTCTTTTTCTGGCATTCACTAAACATACTCTTGTAAGCTATTGTGCTGTAATTTATAGACATGACTCCCTTTAAGAAAATAGAATTTTA
>NW_007739449.1:2066-2850 GCF_000696425.1 Galeopterus variegatus | reverse complement strand
TCTTGTAAGCTATTGTGCTGTAATTTATAGACATGACTCCCTTTAAGAAAATAGAATTTTAAATAATACATTAGTAGAGAATTATATATATTAGCACATATTTTTCAGTTAAAAAGATGTTTTTATACAATAAGATCTAAAGAACCAGATCCCATAGGGCAAATATTTTTTAATATGGAATCATAGATGCTATTCAGGGGGACCTATGAGTTTCCTGAAAAGCTATAAAAAAATGTGAAGTAAAAAGAATACCAGTAGAATTTTTAATCCTCAGGTGTAAAAAGTGGCACAATTTTTCCACTATAAAACTAAATGATAACCTCTGTTTGTATGCAGAAACAGAAAACTTAGTTTAGTTTTCTCAGTCCTGCACAGTGGTCTAAACCAGGTCTATCCTGGTTTAAAACTTATCCAGTTTAGTGTACTGCTGCTCCCTTCTTCTTCTTTGTCCCTTATGTCTGGGATAGCTTGTTGATCCAGGGGAGACATGTCTGGGTGGTGATGGCCTCTTTCTGCTGTTTTCTGAAGAGCTGACTTGGCTCCTCTTCTCCAGGTGTGAGTGAGCACTACAGCCTTGTGCTAGTGCGTAGCCACAGACGATTCTGAGATCATCGCTGTCACAATAGTAGCCACATCTCTGTGCACCAGTAGACAAGCCACAGCCTTTCCTTGGTATTGAATGTGATTGCCTTCCCAGGTGGCCTTCTGCTGCTTTCCTGTCCTGCTGATTCTTTCTCCTGACTGACTTCCAGCTTCCAAAGCTCATAGGAACCACAGTCCCTTC
>NW_007739449.1:0-799 GCF_000696425.1 Galeopterus variegatus | reverse complement strand
GAGCGCCGCCGCACTTCCCAAGCGGCGCACTATCCAGTGCGCCACCGGGCCGGCCCAACAACTATTATGGGTTGATTAGTGTTCCCCTCTGCCCCCCAATTCATATGTCAAGCCCTAACTCCCAGTACCTCAGAATGTGATCGTAGTTGAAGACAGGGCCTTTAAAGAGGTGATTAGTTTACAATGAGGCCGTTAGGGCCAGCCCTAATCCTGTCTGAATGGTATCCTTATAAGAAGGGGAAATTTAGACAAAGAGACTCCAGGGTTGTACGGGCATGGGGGAAAGCCCACATAAGGACACAAGGAGAAGGTGGCTATTTGCAAGCCAAGGAGAGAAGCTTCAGAAGAAACTAAACCTACCAACTCTTTGATCTTGAATTTCCAGCTTCCAGAACTGTGAGAAATAAATTTCTGTTGTTTAAGCCACCTAGTCTGTGGTATTTTGTTATAGCAGCCCTAGCGCACAAATACAACATCCCCACATTGCAACTGTCTCCCTTCCTTCTAAGAACTCACACTTCTTTTCCTACCTACAGTTCATTTAGGTCTCATTTAGGGCAGGAGTGGGTAGGGAGGGAGCCAGGGTTCACATATATCCCCTGTCCCCCACACCTCACCCTTTTTTTTTTTTTTTGCTTGTACCTACTGGCATTTTGAATGTTTTGCTCAAGAATCAAGAGTCTTTGTTTCACATGTTCAAATGGGGATGGATTGGGGGAAGACAAATGCAACATGAAGTTTGAAGTTCCAGACCTCGAGTAAGTATGTCATCCCACCATAAATGGGTGTGCATATGCTC
>NW_007739448.1:31787-36432 GCF_000696425.1 Galeopterus variegatus | reverse complement strand
GGAGGTTGAACCTGCCATATGTGCTGACTAATTCCTTAACCAAAGTAGGAAGCAGATCCTTTATTACATTTGGACACCAATTTTTCTGTACCATTAGGTTTACATCTCTAAAATATTTCCTTTTGTTTTTGTTTTAGTATAGCAGTAGTAAAAAATTTTTTCTGTTATAATTAAGACTAGTGTTAGTAAAACATTGCCAAATCAGTAATATCACTGACCTTAAAAAAACATGAGCTATTTGTCATCCTCTATAAAAGAGAAGTGGCTGGGGTAATTAGTCATTTGGAGAGAACATTCAAATAACACTTTCATTTTTGCAGTAATAGGTATTTTTCTCCCTTAGTAACTTGCTTTGGTAATCTATGTAATTATTAGATGTATGCCTAAATATATTCATGTTGAAGATAATAAGAGCAAACTGTTAAAACAAGAAGGGTACAAACGTGTGTATAGCTATCCACATTGTACGAAGCTAAACAGTCATATATAATTGTAAACATATATAACAAGAATGTTAATAAATTTTATTTCTCTTCAAGGTTAAACTTTGGAGTATGAGTAAATTATACATTAATTTATATTCCTATCTTTCATGAAATTTTTAGGATGAGAGTGTTGTATTTTATTGTGAGAAAAATGAAGCTACACTGATTTTAAAAATAAAATATTGCTCTTTGTTTTATTGTCTTATAATTTTATTGACCTACAATTGTATTGACCTACAGCATACTTTCTTAAAACTTTGTATCAACCTAAAAATAACATGACATGCAATCCCTTTGATTAACATTTTTATGGTGAAATTTGTATAGAAAAAGTAGCAATACACTTCAGAAAAATAAACCATGGCAAAAATTAAGTACAGCGTTCAGTTCAAATTTAGTTTGACATATTTTTTGCTTCTTTAATATCACCTTTGTTACAATTACACTACCAAAATTTTTTAAAAATTGTATATATATATAAATATATATATGTATACACGAGGGTATTTTAAAAAGTTTGTGAAAAAATAGAAATAAAAGATAATATGAATTATTCCATGAATTTTTTCAAGTATATACTATACATGTATACTCTAACATATATATATACTCTCTCATATAAATACAAACACACACACACACATATATACAAACACAAAGATATTCACATGTACACACCCACATATGTACATTCAAAACAGCCAAATCATAGCTCATGTTTTTAATTAGTGTGACATACTTCTGTGAATTGACTTTATAATTGTATACCAGTATCAACACAAAACAGTTCTAATACAAAATATTTCAGTGTTCAGTATTTTGCCAAAAAAATGATGTATTTAGGGAATTTACCATATCCACTTATAGCAAGTATTAGTTTAAACCCACTAGACATTACCTGAATGTAACAATTATCCCAGGAATGAGATGATGCAAGGTAAAGTAAAATACAAATTGGCCCCAAATTCACCTAATGTATATGTATTCCTTTTTCTTTAAGGTGGTGTTGGGGGGGGGGGGAAATAGTATAATGGACATACAAAAAAAAGGGTTCTGAGAAAAGACTAAAGCATAGTAAAAACACCACAAAACTGTAATGATGAAATAGACCTGCAGTCACTGATGGGATGTAAAATAATACCCAATCTACAATGAAAAGCAGATTTTATTGATCTTTCTCCTTCCCATCATGATTCTCTGACTTAAAAAAAAAACTGAGTGTGTGACTTTTAGTGAATGAAGTGAAGGAATCTGATAAAAGAAGGATGTGCCAGTTCTTTTATCTTATTTTTTGGTCTTTCTATCTTTTTTTGGCCGGGAGCTTTATTTTCTCTGCTTAAGAAGAACTATTGATTCAGGGAGACTAAAGAGGTCACATGGGACTTAGGGAGAATCAGCAAGGACCTAAGAGCTTAGAGCTCTGGGCTAGAATTTCAAGTAAGAAGAGGTCCAGCTGGGATCGCCAAGTAGGAATTGATCCAGGATTCTAAAGGATAATTTCTCTTAAAATATAAAATGTTAACCTTTGCCTAAACCATCTCTGCGTTGAAATTTGTAAAACTCTGAGTATGGCCATCATAATATAGGACAGCAAGGAACTACCAGCTTTACTTGGACATGAATAGGTCTACACAATCAAATATTCTGAAGAAATTGTTTCATCTTCAAGAACCAAAATGTGTACAACTTAGATGTCTACTGCAATAATAATCTACAAATGTGTTAAAATGGGACTTCAGCACTTCTGAAAGTGGTTTCAAGTTATTGTTAATGATCCTCTGCAGACTATGTTTGTTCCAAAAATAAATCTGCTGTCATCTTTTGTGATGTTTTTCCTTTTTTTTCTTTCATTTTAGCCTGAATGGCTTAGAGAATGCTTCCATTTCCATTCTTCCACACAAATTTGCTAGGTGTCCATAGTAATGGTCACTATATCCTGATATTCTCAGAGCATCCACCTTAGGTTGTCTGAGGTGTACAAAACTGNTTCTGAAAGTGGTTTCAAGTTATTGTTAATGATCCTCTGCAGACTATGTTTGTTCCAAAAAGAAATCTGCTGTCATCTTTTGTGATGTTTTTCCTTTTTTTTTCTTTCATTTTAGCCTGAATGGCTTAGAGAATGCTTCCATTTCCATTCTTCCACACAAATTTGCTAGGTGTCCATAGTAATAGTCACTATATCCTGATATTCTCAGAGCATCCACCTTAGGTTGTCTGAGGTGTACAAAACTGATCTTCTCCCTTTGGGCCTGAAGCAGTCCTACTACTGTTCAAAGTATCAGAAGGTCTGCTCAACATTTTAATTTGCTTCTATCATAGTAATGTAGGTAATATCCTATAGGAATGAGAGCTTTTCACAATATGAATGACATAAATGAGAGATTTTATGATAAAAATTATTCTAATGTCTACATACTCAAGAGAAGTTTTGATGCATATATGTGGTAGCAATCAGATCATGAGTTTGTTCTGTTAGATTTTGTGTGTGCATATTTGTAAGGTGATAGATAGGAATTAAATATTACACTAACAAGACCTTGGAAAATATGTATAAAATAAAATTATTTCCATTAGAATTTAATTACTTATTTTGTTTCATTATGTTGCTTTCTTATGCTATGGTTTATTCTATAAAATCATATATTGATATAGTTATTTACACTTTTGGGTATCTTATGCTGTCACTGTTAGTCTTTCATATTTAAAACAAAACAAAATGAAAATAATATCAGTTCTTATTTATCATTTTATGTATATAGACTGTGTTTAGCAGCCTGTCCACTTATAAATTACAGCCTTTAATTCCTCTTTGCACTGGAAACCAGGCTACCAAGCAGATGAGATTATATGAAAACAGGCTGGCTGTGAGAGGGCTGGCTGGTTAGCTCAGTCAGCTAGAGCACGGTGCTGATAACACCAAGGTCCAGGACTTGATCCTTGTACTGGCCAGCCACCAAAAATACGAAAAATAAATAAATAAGTTGTCTATGAATGAATAGGCTATAAGTAAAGGTTGAATTTAAGAACTGCTAGGATTAATTTATGCCTCTTTTTTAGTCCTTGGCAATTCACTTGATAGGTGAAATTGTCACATGTGGGAATATGTGTAGAGTGAGCTGTTGTGATAGAGTAAAATATTTCTTTGTTTTATCTTTTTTTGGTTTTGGTATAAGGTTAATGTTGGCCTTGTAGAATGAATTTAGAAGCATCCCCTCCTCTTCAATATTTGGGAAGAGTTTGAGAAGAATAGGTACTTGTTTTTTAAATGTTTGATAGAATTTAGCATTGAAGCCATCTGGTCCTGATGTTTTTGTTGTTGTTGGGAGAATTTTTACTATTGCTTCAATCTCATCATTCATTATTGGTCTGTTTAGGTTTTCTAGTTATTCATGATTCATCCTTGGTAAATCAAATGTGTCCAGGAATTTATCTATTTCTTCTAGGTTTTCCAATTTGTTTGCATATGGCTGTTTGTAGTAGTATCTTACAATCATTTGTTTTTCATGGTATCTGTTGTATGTCTCCTTTTTCATTTCTGATTTTATTTACTTGAGTCTTCTTTCTCTTTTTCATCCTTAGTGTAGCTAAAGGTTTATCAATTTTGTTTACTGTTTGAAAAACCAGCTCTGCTTCAGCCATCTTTTATATTGTTTCTTTAATCTCTGTTTTATTTATTCCATTCTGATCTTTGTTATTTCTCTCCTTCTACTGATTTTGTGCTTGTTTTTTTCTTGTTTGTATAGTTCCTTGAGGTGTGATGTTAAGTGGTTTATCTGAAGTCTTCCTTCTTTTTGGATGTAGCATTTAATGCTACAAACTTCCTTCTTAGAACTGCTTTTGCTGTGTCCTGTAGGTTCTGGTATGTTGTGTTTTCATTTTCATTTGTCTCCAGAAATATTGAAATTTCCTTTTTGATTTCTTCTTTGACCCAATTATTGTTTAGTAGTATGTTGTTTAATTTCCATATACTCATATGGTTTCTCCTGTCTCTTCTATTGTTAATTCCTAGTTTTATTCCATTGTGGTTGGACAAGGTAGTTGATATGATTTCAATTTTTAAAAATTTGTTGAGACTCTTTTTGTGACCTAACATATGGTCATATGTCCCATATTCTGCTAAGAAGAATATGTATTCTTCAGCTGTTGGATAAAATGCTTTA
>NW_007739448.1:26324-31415 GCF_000696425.1 Galeopterus variegatus | reverse complement strand
ATATGTCCCATATTCTGCTAAGAAGAATATGTATTCTTCAGCTGTTGGATAAAATGCTTTACATATGTCTGTTAGATCCAATCAGCCTAGAGTAGAGGTTAATTCTAATGTTTTCTGGTTAATTTTCTGTCTGGATGATTTATCCTTTGCTAAAGGTGGGATGTTAATAGTCCCCAACTATTATTGTATTTGTGTCTATTTACCCTGTTAGGTCTAATAGTAATTTGCTTTGTATAAGTGGGTGCTCTGAAGATGGGTGTGTATATTGTTATATCCTCCTGCTGAACTGATCCTTTTATCATTGTATAATGACCATCCTTATTCTTTTATACTTTCCTTGGCTTGAAATTTGTTTTATCTGATATAAGTGCAGCTACTCTTGCTCTGTTTTGGTTTCCATTTGCATGAAAAATGTTTTCTCCCTTCAATTTCAGTTGGTGTATTTCTTTAGAGGTGAAGTGAGTTTATCGCAGACAGCATACCGTTGATTATCACTTTAAAATCCACTGAGCCACTCTCTGTTTTTTAATTAGGGTATTTTATCCATTTCAATATAGAGTTATTATCAATATATAGGGACTTGGTGCTGCCATTTTATTACTTTATTTCTGGTTGTGTTTTTTGATGCTTTTTGCTGTTGCCCAATCTTCCTGTCTTCCTTTGTGATTTGGTGATTTTCTCTAGCAGTGCATTTTGATTTCTTGTTATTTTTTTTTAGAACACATTTTATAAGTTATGGTTACCATGTGGTTTACAAAAAACATGTTAGAGTTATAACAGAATACTTTAGACTAATAACAACTTAATATATAAGAAAAATGAAAAATAAAAACTCTTTGCTTTGGTGTCATACCCCACTTTTTGACAATTTGTTGTTTCAAGTTATATCTTTTAAAATTACCTATCTCTTACATGGTTGTTGTATATGTTAGTGTCTTGTTAGGTCTGTGCTTTAGTCTTCATACCAAGGAAGTAAACAGTTTATTCACCCCCTCCTTTTGAAATTGCAGTATTCTGAGGTGTCTGTGAACTTACTTTACTTATTCATTATATACCTTGAAATGTTTCCTTGCTGCTCATTAGTGACATCTTCCTTCAGACTGAAGAACTTCCTTTAACATGTCTTGTAAGGCAGGTGTAGTGTGAATGAATTCTTTAAGTTTTGTTTACATGGGAAAGACTTTATTTCTCCTTCATATTTAAAGGTTAGTTTTGCAGGATAGAAAATTCTTGGCTGACTGTGTTTTTCCTTCATCACTCTGAATATAGCATCCCATTGTCTTCTGTACTATAAGGTTTCTAAAGAGAAATCCACTAAGAGACATTTGGTGGTTCTGTTGAATGTCATGTATTTCTTTTCCCTTGCAGCTTCTAGCATTATTTCTTTGTTTTTTGTTTATATAAACCAATATCCCTAATGGACACGGATGCAAAGATCCTCAATAAAATACTAGCAAACAGAATACAACAGCACATTAAAAAGGTTATTCACCCTAATCAACTGGGATTCATCCCAGGAATGCAAGGATGGTTCAACAAATGCAAATCAATAAGCATAATACATCACATCAACAGAATGAAGGAAAAAAAAAAATACAAACACATGATCATTTCAATGGATTCAGAAAAAAACATTTTATAAAATCCAATACCTCTTCATGATGAAAACACTCAACAAACTAGGGATAGAAGGAATGTGCCTCAATATACAATAAAAGCCATATACAACAAAACCACAGATAATATCATTCTGAACCAAGAAAAATTTGAGGCATTTAATCTTAGATATGGAACAAGACAAGAATACCCACTTTCCCCACTCTTATTCAACATAGCACTAGAAACTCTGGCCAACCCATTGAGGCAAGATAATGCAATACAGGGCATCAAAATTAGAAAGAAGGAGGTCAAACTATCCCTATTTGCAGCATGACATGATCATACACTTAGAAAACCCTAAAGACTCCACCAAAAAATAAGAAACACTAAAAAATGTATTCATTATACTGGCAGGATATATAATCAACACAGAAATATCAGTAACCGTTCTATGTACTTATAATGAAATGCCAGAAGAAGAAATAAAAGAAAATTAATCCCATTCGTAATGATACCAAAAAAAAAAAAAAAAAAAAAAAAAAAANGACTGAAGAACTTCCTTTAACATGTCTTGTAAGGCAGGTGTAGTGTGAATGAATTCTTTAATTTTTGTTTACCTGGGAAAGACTTTATTTCTCCTTCATATTTAAAGGTTAGTTTTGCAGGATAGAAAATTCTTGGTTGACTGTGTTTTTCCTTCATCACTCTGAATATAGCATCCCATTGTCTTCTGTACTATAAGGTTTCTAAAGAGAAATCCACTGAGAGACATTTGGTGGTTCTGTTGAATGTCATGTATTTCTTTTCCCTTGCAGCTTCCAGCATTATTTCTTTGTTTTTTGTTTATATAGACCAATATCCCTAATGGACATGGATGCAAAGATCCTCAATAAAATACTAGCAAACAGAATACAACAGCACATTAAAAAGATTATTCACCCTGATCAACTGGGATTCATCCCAGGAATGCAAGGATGGTTCAACAAATGCAAATCAATAAGCATAATACATCACATCAACAGAATGAAGGAAGAAAAAGACACAAACACATGATCATTTCAATGGATTCAGAAAAAAACATTTTATAAGATCCAATACCTCTTCTTGATGAAAACACTCAACAAACTAGGGATAGAAGGAATGTGCCTCAATATACAATAAAATCCATATAAAACAAACCCACAGATAATATCATTCTGAACCAAGAAAAATTTGAGGCATTTAATCTTAGATATGGAACAAGACAAGAATACCCACTTTCCCCACTCTTTTTCAACATAGCACTAGAAACTCTGGCCAAACCAATGAGGCAAGAGAATGCAATACAGGGCATCAAAATTAGAAAGACGGAGGTCAAACTATCCCTATTTGCAGCATGACATGATCATATACTTAGAAAACTCTAAAGACTCCACCAAAACATAAGAAACACTAAAAAATGTATTCATTATAGTGGCAGGATATAAAATCAACACAGAAATATCAGTAACCTTTCTATGTACTTATAATGAAATGCCAGAAGAAGAAATAAAAAAAAAAAAAATCCCATTCGTAATGATACCAAAAAAAAAAAAAAAAAAAAAAAAAAAAAAAAATCCCATTCGTAATGATACCAAAAAAAAAAAAAAAAAAGAAAAGAAAAAGAAATATCTAGGAGTAAATTTAACCAAGGAAGTAAAAGTCTCCTTCAATGAAAAATATAAAACACTGGTAAAAAAATTGAAGGCACAAATAAATGGAAAAATATCTTACATTCATGAGTTAAAAGAATTAACATCATCAAAATGTACATATTACCCAAAGCAGTCTACATATTCAACACAATCCCTGTCAAAATACTAATGACATTCTTCACAGAAATATAAAAAAAAACAATCTTACAATTTGTATGGAACCACAGACAACACTGTATAGCTAAAGTAATCTTGAACAAAAAGAACAAAGTTGGAGAACCTCCTGACTACAGGATATTCTGTAAAGCTATAGTAACCCAAAGAGCACAGTACTGGCATAAAAACAGATACACAGAGAAATGAAACAGAATAGAGAGCCCAGAAACAAACCTATGCATGTATAAGGAACTGATTTTCTGAAAAGGTGCCAAAAATATACAATGAGGAAAAGACAGCCTCTTCAACTAATGATTCCAAGGAAACTGGATATCCACATGCAGAAGATTGAAACTAGACCTCTGTTTCTCACCATATATAAAAGTCAACTCAAAACAGATTAAAGAACTAAATTTAAGACCCAAAACTATTAAACTACTAGAAGAAAACATATGGGAAGTGCTACACAAAATGGGAGAGGGCAGTGCTTTTTTCAATGGGACTACAGAGGCACAGGCAACTAAAGCAAAAATACAGAAATGGGACTAGCTCATACTAAAAAGCTTCTATGCTGCAAGGGACACTATCAATAAAGTGGAGAGATAAACTATAAAATGTGAGAAAGTGTTTGTAAACTACACATTAGACAAGGAGTTAATACCCAGAATATATAAGAAACTCTAACATCTCAGCAGCAGAAAAATTAAAAAAAAAATTAAAAATGGGCAAAGAAGCTGAATAGACATTTCTCAAAAGAAGACATACAAATGGCCAACAAGCAAATGAAAAAATTCTCAAAATCACTCATTATCAGGGAAATGCAATTTAAAGCCACACCTTACCCCTTTTAGAGTGGCTATTATCCACAGAACAGAAAATAACAAATGCTGACAAAGATGCAGAGAAAAGGGAACCCTGCATTATTGTAGGGAATGTAAATTGGTAGAGCTATTGTGGAAAACAGTATGGAGGTTCCCCAGAGAACTAAAAATAGTTCTACATTATGACCCAGCTATCCCACTACTGGGTATATGCCCATAGGAAATGAAATCCTTATACCGAAATGACACCTTCATTCCCATATTCATTGCAACTCTATTCGCAAAAGCCAAGAGATGGAATCAGTCTAAATGCCCATCAGTGGATGAATGGATAAAAAGAACAAAAACAAAAACAAACAACAGCAATAACAACTACAAAAACTGTGGTATATATGCATAATTCAATGCTATTCAACAATAAAAAGAAATTATTTCCCATCATTTGAAGAAACATGAATGAAACGGGAAACCATCATACTGAGTGAGGTAAGTCAGATATAGAAAGAAAAATGCTGCATGCTCTCATTTATATGTGGAATCTACAAAATAAATAAATGAATAAAAATAAAAGTGATTCTCATAGAAGTAGAGAGTAGAATAATGGTTACCAGAGGACAAGAGGGGAAGGGGTGGAGGTGGGAGGAGAAGTGGTGGACTAATGGGTACAAAACTAAGCTATCTCTCCTATGTGAATCATTGTGTAGTATATGCATGTATGAAAACAACACACTGCAGCCCACAAAAATAAATATAAATAAAATTGTTTAAAAAATATTTGTTAATTGGGCCGGCCCGGTGGTGCACTGCTACAGTGCGCCGCTTGGGAAGCGTGGCGGGGCTCC
>NW_007739448.1:15541-25516 GCF_000696425.1 Galeopterus variegatus | reverse complement strand
ACACTGAGGGTTGCGATCTGTTGCCGGACACGAAAAAAGACAAAAAAAGGAAAAAAAATATATATATATATATATATTTGTTAAGTCATATACTTTTTTGAATACTGAGATACAAGTAATAATTTAATGCTATTGGTCAACATGCATAAATAATTTATGTTGGTCTAAGCAAATATTGTTCACTTTCTGTTAGAATTTGAACTTAATGTTTTGTATCCCTTGACCATCCTCTCTCTTTCCAGGAAGAATATGATCTAATTTTATGGTACTATAGGGAGACTACAGTCAACAACAAATTACTGTGTAACTTCAAGTAGCTAATAGAGAGGATTTTGAATGTTTCTAGCACAAAGATGTGACAAAAGTTTGAGATGTTGGATATGCTAATCACCCTGATATGATCATTGCACACTGCAGAAAGGTACCCAAACATCACATTGTGCTGCATAAATATATACAATTACCATGGGTGGAAGGAATACTGGGAAGTTATTACTTAGTGGGTACAGAGATTATGTTTAGGATGATGAAAAGTTTTGGTAATAGATGTGATGATCACATAGCAATGTGAATGCAATTACTTCTATTGACTCATATGTTTAAAAATGGTAAAAATGGCAAATCTCATGTTGTAGATGTTTTACCATAATAAGAAATAAAGTAAATTATACTTAATACTTGCCTATTATTTGTATTTTAATCTTCCTAGCATTAAATTATTTAATTAATCTAATCCTATATTTATTCTGGTCAATAAACTTGGGATGCTTCTCTTCTTACAGAAGAGCCCAGTGTATCCCACTGAAATGAATAAGACCGTATTTATTCATACTCAGATACCTACTCTACTGTCATATCCTGCAAAGATCTTGAAGATTTTCCATCATTTTTAAACTCTTATGAGGAAATAGTTTTCAAACATTTTCTCTTTCTCTTTCTCTAGGATTGTCCTTTATATTTCCTTACCCGCACATCCCTCAACTCTGTAAAATCTCTAGAAACCCGCTTTCAGGCCACCTCCTATACATCTTCCCTCAGACAAAGAGCAGTAGGCTAACAAATTACTCAAATTGATGTAATGAAATAAAGTATTATTATATTTTGAAAAACTATGACTTTTAAAGATTATTCTGTCACATTCAGAACTTGTACAATGTTTTTCTCATATTCAGCTGTCCTATCCCATTTATAATTTCTCCAACATTATTGCTAATAAATAGTTTTAGAAATCACTAAGCAAAATTGGATATTATTTATGAAAAATTACATCAGAATAAAATTAATTTTAAGAATGATATTCAAAAACTCTGATGCCTAAAATTTAAATGAATAATTTATGTTCATTTATACTATGTCATATATATGTTTATATATATGCATACGTATATGTATGTATGTGTGTATACGTAGATATGTGCATTCAAAGATAACCATGACTTTGATTTAATAGTCGACTACACATAAATCAGAGAACAAAAGTAATTAAAGTTTTAGATTAGAAGTAATCTAAATTAGAGTAATAGAAGTTTTAGACTCAATGAATATTCTGAAAAGCAACTAACTTATCAAAGTAAATGTTTCCTAGTACAGTGCTATTGCTTATGTTCTAGGTGGCCAATTGGAGAAAGCATGCTATGTGGGTTATAGACATAAATTTTTACACTTGGTTTGGGGATGACTGTTTAAAGAAAAAAAAATTAATAATATAAATATTACTTAAAAGAGTCACCTTTCCAAACATTATGAAACATGTTTTCCTTTGCCAATAAATATTTCCTAAATAGGTATTTTTTTTTTTTTTTTAGCTTTCCTTGGTGCCCCTCCCATGTGTTCCAATTCAACAAAAAGACAGAATTACATTTTATTTATTGCCTCCTCTGTCTATTTCTAATATAATGTAGGGAAATTATATTAGGCATGGCATTGTCACCTGTGAAATATCTATGGCACCTGAAAGAAGGACAACCAGTAGTTGAATTTCATTTCCACATATGCTTTTTTTTTCGTACCACTTCTTTTAAATGTATAGAGGCTTTCACATATATATGACTAATATGTAAAAGACATATATACACACACACACGCACACCTTTAAAAAAACCTTTGCACTATATTAAAAGTAATACATCTCTATTAGAAGGAACACAACCGTAAAAGACTGTTATAAATATTGGAGCTAGTGTATTGAAAGTCTCAAACCAGAGGGGTATAAATGAAACATTTTATTTTATTCCATTCACTAAATTTAACCATGCTCTGTCAAATCTTTGTGTTTTATCTCTTAACGATATCTTAAGCAGATTCCTCAATTCTGTGGAGACTTTAAGGTTTTTAAAGGTCAGTTTCTATAAGGATAAATTGATTTAATTTTCCCCTTATTCATATCCAGACCCAGTTTATATTTAATCTGAAAGTCTAAATGGTAGAAATAAAACAAAGGAATTTATGGTAGTTTGGAGGACGTGTTTCTATTTTCCCTCTTTAAGATTGTGTTCTTCCAAAGTATTGAAGAAAAATGGGAAAGGTTGTAAAGAAAAAGTATCTTTCGCCCATTGGCACATGCATTATTGCACTTTGCTATTTTTGACTTTCTCTTTGGCTGACACTGATTGGCATCAGTTTCCTCTCTGTGGCACAATTCCCAAGCTGGCTCTTTGGAAGTTTTCATTTGTGAGTTCTTTGAAGAGTCCTGGGGTTCCTGGCTCTGGAGACCCAGTTCTTGCTTGATCTACCTATCAACGAATCCACTTGCCTCCTACTACCTAGTCACTCCCACAGGCTTGTGCTGTTGGTGTTCATCATTTGGCAGGCAACCTTCTTGGGAGAACTAACACGAAGGCAGCTCAAGCTCTACTGGGGTGTCCACTTACCCTATGGGAAGCATACTCCTCTCTCCTACCAACACAGTAGGAATGTTGGCTACTTCCTTACCATTTTCTCACTGCTCTGTGATGGCTCTCCAACTCTCTTCTCTGTTGCTCAGAGATGCGCAGGGGAAGGTCAGCAAAATTTTGGCTTAAGCAAAGATCTGTCTGACAGATTGTCAGTCCTTCTTTTAGAGAACACATATTCACACACATATATACACTTGGCTAATGGGAAAGACAACCATACCGAAGCTTAGATTCTATATCATTCACAACTTGATCCACTGATGAGGCATTTGTGTCTTCCTCTCTTCCACCCTACCCTCTATCCATTTGTCCTCCCTGGTATTTTTGTAGAGACTGGAAATTAGAGAATCATGACCACCTCTTAGTCCGAATGAAATCTGACTCTGACTGACTTCACAATTTATAAACGGGGGTTAGTCTTGGCATTTCCTTGGTCCCAATTCTGTTTCAATGGGAAAAACACTACTCAACACCTTGTTTTCTCATAGAGATCAATATGTATTCAGCTTTTACTCTGGACTATTCCAATTTAAATTTATATTCTAAGTTTCTTATAGCCCAATTAATTGTAATATATTGAGCATTTATTTTCTTTTTTAGAAAGCTTGTATTTTATGTAAGCATAAATAAGTAATGTGTACCCTATGAATATGTTATTATTATTATCACAATTCTAGAAGATCAGGTTGAATTTATAATGCATAATTTAATGTGCTTGCACTTTTCCTTCCTCCTACCTTGAAAATTATTATAGTACATAAACTGTTTCATCCTCCCCTTTCTTAAACTATATTTGACTTCCACATAGAAACTTTGATATAATTTATCTATAGTATATAAGGAGTTATCTGTTATTTTGATAAGAAAAGTAACAATTATATAATATTTAGTTTCGGGAAATGATATATATATATAACTGTTTTCTGTGTAGATATAATTTTATCTTATTGCAGTTATTTTTTTCTATGTGTAATACACTTAAATAATGCTGTGTCAACATTTTTTTTAGTTCCTCATGTAGAAAGAGAACTAAAATTATAGGTAAATAAGACAGGAACTAAAACCAGTAACTTAGAAAAACAGAATATAATCAAACATTTAGTAACCAACATTTGGGAAAACATTATATTCATATTTGCTACAATAAGAAAAATACTCCATATCTTAATAACAAACATTTATACTATTCTTAGCTCTGTTCTCTTTTCTTCACATATATTAATTCATATAATCATCACACTAATCCAGTGAAGTAGAAATTCTATCTATTTTGCAAATGAGGACGCTAAGACAAAGGAATGCCAATAACTTGTTCAAGTTCATGTAAGAAGAGTCAAAATTTACACCCAGATAGAATCCAGTGAAGTAGAAATTCTATCTATTTTGCAAATGAGGACGCTAAGACAAAGGAATGCCACATAACTTGTTCAAGTTCATGTAAGAAGAAAGAGTCAAAATTTACACCCAGATAGGTTTTGTATCCCTACCCATGTCTCTACATTTTCCCTTTATGAGATGCCTAAGTACATTTTATTCTTTATACACTTCTATCAATTTTTAAATTGTTTCTTGGTAAGTGAAAAATGTATTGTCAAGCTTGAAGTTATATAATTAGTAAAACCACAATTTTTCAACAGGTAAAGTCTATTGATCTTTTAAACTGATGGATAAAACATAAACTTGGTGGAATATATATTAAAATAAACACATGCAATTGAGAAGAATTGTTTTTACATTTATTACTACTTTGGGGCTTACCTAACATTTCACTATAATTTTTAAGAAAACATTATGTCCTAACTAAATGTAAAAAAGTTCATCAAGTTGATGCCAAATTCCAATGAACCATTCATTGTTTGTAATTCAATTTACAGTCTCTTTGGAAGCTCTTTGCAATCCTGTATCCTATATTTTGTATTTATATTTTAATTTCTATTTTAATTTCTTTTTGTACCATAGTGAGAATGGAGGATAAAATGACAAAGACAAACTAAGTCCCAAGTAATGCATAGACTTCATTTATTTATTTTCTTACTTGTTTGTTTATTCAATTGGAAAAACAGCACTGTTTTACTAAAGTGTTTGTGTCTTGTAAGCACTAGATCATTTTACCTTGAATCTGCACTAAAAGCCGATAATGGATGTCCCTCTGCTCACAATTAGCAGAACTTACCTATTACCTTCTACGCCCTTCAACAGTATCTGTAATTTTTTCTTTCAGTACTCAAATCAAGTTAGTTAGATAAATTTTCCATAACAGCTTCTAAATAAAAAAGAAAATAAATATTAAAAAAGTTTTCAGTTTCAGGCTTCCCAATTGCCACTTTTAGTTTTAATAGAAATTATGTATTTGTTTTCTAGATATAAACAAAGAAAAGGACAAATGTTAGCAGAAGAGGACATGGTGCATATCTCAGACATGCTTGACCAATAAATAAAAGTAAAGCTGAGTAAAAAAATTACATTTCTAATCTTATTCATCTTACAGAAGCAAGATAAGCCAGTGAAGCATTTTGATCACAGTGCGGAGGCTTGTTTTATTTTTTTCTTCTTTTTTAATTTTTATTTAAAAATTTTGGGTTTGTGGGCCTGCCCAGTGGCGCACTGGAGAGTGCGCCGCTTGGGAGCATGGCGGTGCTCCCGCCGAGGGTTCGGATCCCATGTGGAGACTGGTTCCCGCTCACTGGCTGAGCGCGGAGCAGGCGCAACACCAAGGGTTGCGATCCCGTTGCCGGTCAGTAAAAAAGACAAAAAAGGAAAAAAAATTGGGGTTTGTGAAATATTTTCTTAAATACTTAAAAACGAAACTAAAGCTAAAATATTTTTGAAGTTCCAATTAAGAAAGGATTTTTGAAAATTATTAATAGATCCAAGTATGGTTAACAGCGTGTATGTGACCAGATGAAGCAGATGCTTTTGAACTTTTAGCACATGATTAAGAGATTTTAACTTCTGAACTTGAGTCTCACAATAGCATCTAATTTATTTTTCATCCTCCTAGATTTTGCTCCTTGAGTTATTTTCTGTAAATACCAACAACTTAAAATTGAAAATCCAGAAGATTAGCCATTTCAACAGTCATGTGTCCTGACTTACTAAAATATGCTAATATAGAAAATTCTAAGGGATGTAGCCTTTCTTTAAAATCTTTTGCTCTTTTCCATTCAAAGCAAATGTCACCACTAAATACGGATGCATTATTGCAGGCATATTTTATGCATATAGCAAACATTAAAAAATGTGATTTAGTTGAACTTATGTTAGACTCCAAGATTGCTTCCAAAAATCATGTAAGACTAACTCACATTCATGACAGATTTATTAAGAACAGGTGATATATTAAATCCCTGGAAGTTATATTTTACATTAAAGGTAAATTAAAACCATAAATTAAATGTGTGCATAGATGAGCCCAGTCTTAGCAAATAGTAATCAGGTACTGTTTAATTTTCCTGTACTAGATAGATTCATTGGGACCCACCAAATCTCTATAGTAATTTTCCATATCCCCCATATGTCTGACATTTGTTTCATTAGAATGAGGTTTCCGTATAATCATAAGGCAAAATGCACTCTTTCATTGAGGAGAAAGGATAGCATTGTCATCCCAGTATTTTAATCCACAAAACATGCATCTGCCGTTCTTCATAATAAAATATTTGGGAAGTCAAATAACCTTAAGAGAGAAGTTTACTATAATCAAGTACAGTGTACTCCTTAAATACTTAAATAGTAAACAGTTTTGTGTGTAAATGAGTGCATAAGTTTAAATTGTATAAATTTTTGTTGAAACAAGCAAGGTCCACAGAAATATAACAATGTTCCAAAGAAATATTTTTGAACTTATTTTTCAAAAACATTTTATTACATTATCGCCTAAAATTCTAAAGCATAGTCAAGCATTATTTGAAATAGGTGTGTTTTACATCTTATCTAAATGATTTTAAATTATTATATATAAAAGTTATCTATCCAGATTTATTTAATCTATAAATTAATTCTCTAATCACTATCATTTTAAGATTAAGCAATTTGTATATATTTCAGAGAGAATGAGTGAGTGAGGTTTTGCAATTTGTTTTTTGTTTGTTCATTTTATTCTGAGTTAGAATGCTAATTAATGGTCTACACTTTTCTCTGTGATAAGGAGTTAACTTAATTAAGTTTTTGGCTACCAGGCAAAGAACTGTGAATTCACTTAATGATTTGCAAGTAGCACAATATCACAATCTAATACGGCAAAGACAGAAGTATAATTTTAGAGATTTCTGTGAATTCCAATTTTGATCATAAATTAGTTTGCTTCAAGCATTGTGTGAGGTTACACACAACTACATAGATTTGGGAATATATTACACAAGCAAACATCATGGCTAATACTTCTTGACATATTCTCTATTAAATGTTGACACGTGCAATGCAAATTCTCTCTCCCCCTTTTAAACATCACATATATAATACATGTGCAAATGCTACACGTTAAAAGATTTCCATAATCCTGATTCTATACATAGAATTACTAGGTTCTCAAGTTACAATACAAATACTCTAATGCCCAATAAGAAAAATATTATATTAGGAATCTTTTCTGGATTATGCACAAGGGAAGTACAATCAAATCTTTTTTGTACTTTGTGTTTCTTTACAATTGATAAGGGATAATACAATTTAAGAACTTAGAACGATATTATTTTAGAGCTGCAAAAGATATGTAAAAGCATACACAGAGCCCATTACTTTTCAGATGAGGAAATGGAGGTGGAGAGGTTAACTGACTTGCTTTTGTCAAGCTTGCTAGGTAATGAAAATTTTGAAAGGGTAATTCAAGATACCTGATTTTTATTTCAGTGCATTATTTCTGTACAAGATGCATCCCTTCCTCTTTAACAAATGTTAATTCATAATTAATAAGTCTTGGTAAAGTATGAAAAGTATACATAGTACTTCAGCATATGGATTACCTCTGAGGAGGGAGAAAAAAAAAGAGGGAAGAAAAAGAAGATCAAGTTTTCGTTCTGTATGTTAATTCCCTTCCTTCTTTTCTTCCCCCCCTTCCTCCCTTCCTCCATTACTCAATCTCTCTATTACTCAAGCCCTCTCCCTCTCTCCTGCTTTTTTTCTTTTCCTTATTTTCTGTTTTCCTCACTTAATAATCTGAAGCAATATGGGTGGTACATAACAGAGAGTCTATTTCTTATTTTTCCTAATTTTATATATGCTTCTCTATAGCATGATTAAAAAAGAAGAATCAAGATTCTAAAATAAGAACAATGTACCATAAACAGTAACTACTGAAAGTGGCAAAATAACAAAACTATGTTAATAAAATTTTAGGAGAGAAACTCAGATGAGATAACCTTCAAAATGTACTTTAAGTTTACATTCTGAACCCTAAACCTTCAAGTAAAATATCAAAACTTTTCCCTTTATAGTTACTTAAATAAATAGTAAATATTCCTATAGCTGTACAGTGTGAGATTTACAAGACTAGTGGTCCCTTTAACCGACTAGGTATTTCTTTTAAACTTAGAAAGATTAAAAACAAAACAAAACAAAACTAGGTTTCTAGGCTTTTATTCCTCAAATTATAATTACCAGGATAAGAACACTGGCTCTAAAGAAATTTAGCAGTGACAATGAATACCTAAACCATTCAAATGCTTCCGTTTCTAATCCATTGGATAATTAGGCAACTGATCCCCATAACATCACTAAGAGGAAAGTGGATCAGTGAGAAAGTCTTTGACAGATCTGCATATCAACAAACTTTAAAAACTACTTTCATTTTTTCAGAGCCTCAGGATTACAAGCTATGTCACTGGATGTATGTTTCTTAAAATTCTGATTTGTTATTCTTTTTATTCTTTTCTTCCCAAAGATAAAAACAAGGAAACTCCCTGAATTTCTGGATGATGACTATGCAGAGTTATTGAGATTATTATTATATTACTATTACATTATTGTTTTAATTATAATATTATACTATTATTAATGTATAATGGATCAAGCTATGCTGAAAAATGTCTACAACGTGAGTAATCCTAGGATTTTTTACCCAGGGCACATTTATATCCATTGACCAACTCCTGCTCTGAGCTATCACATTTAGTTAGTTTCACTAAATTTAGCTGTCAAAAGAATAAAGTAAACAGGATTTTATCTTTTCTCTTAATTGCTCTCTCTGTTTGTATTTGTCTTCCTTTTTATTTTTCCAAGTTTCAGCTTCTTTAATTGTCACTATTTGATTTCAAAATAAATGATCAAGCATTTATAGAGCCTCTACTGTGTGCTCCACAATGGCTCAATGACTTTTACAGCTGTCTCATTCTTTCTAACCTTCACAGCAGCTCCACAAACTGCATAATCACTCAACATTTAAAATGAGGAATTTAAAGTTTAAATAGGGAGATTTTATCAAGGTCAAGCACAATAAGTTTTATATGAAGGTTTATATTTAGAATTTTGACTGTAAATCTGTTACACCATAGACCCTTGCCTGTAACTGGAGTGCATCTTTTAATCTTTTCATGTTCTGTATTTCTATGTAGTGTTGTAATCTGCTATCATGGTGCTTGGTCCTTCATTTTTTATTTATCTTTATATTTTTTTATTTTTTACTGGTTATGAATATTCATGAGATCCAAAGCTGATTGTCACCCCTCATGCCCAAGATGTGAAGGCCAGATCCATACTGGCAGCATGCCCATTACCACAAATTGCATTTGAACCCAGTGGCTCTCATCCAATTATTCCCAAGCATTCTCCCCCTTCCCTTCTCCCCCCCATTCCACTTTGTGGCACAAGGTATGTTCTCTCCCTCTGCAAGTCAAACGCACCACTGTGGTCTTTCTTTCCTTCCTTCTTTCTCTCTTAGCTCCCACTTATGAGTACGTGCAGTATTTATCTGTCTGTGTTTTGCTTATCTTCAGGCTCATCCGTGTTGTTGCAAATGGGAGAATTTCATTCTTTTTTATGGCAGAGTAGTATTCCATGGTGTATATATACCACAGTTTACTCATCCAGTGTTGGGCCACATTTCGGTGCATTTCCACCATAAGGTGCCTGTCCATGTGTAAATCCT
>NW_007739448.1:12814-14464 GCF_000696425.1 Galeopterus variegatus | reverse complement strand
ACAATCCAGCCATCCACTGATGGACATTTAAGTTGGTTCTATATCTTGGCTATTATAAATAGAGCTCTGATGAACATGGGAGCTCCTATGAACACGGAAGTACAGGTGTCCCTTCAACATGATGATTTCTATTCCTCTGGGTATGTACTCAGAAGTGGGATTGCTGGATAGTATGGAATATCTATCTGTAGTTGTTTGAGAAAGCTCCATACTGTTTTTCATAGTGGTTGTACTAATTTACAGTCCCACCAACAGTGCAGGAGCATTCCCTTCTCTGCCCACCCTTACCAGCATTTGTTATTCACTGTCTTTTTGATTATAGCCAGTCTGAGTGGGGTGAGGTGGTATCTCAAGTAGTTTTAATTTGCATTTCCCTGATGACTAGTGATGTTGACCATTTTTCATGCACCTGCTGTCCATTTGTATTTCTTCCTTTGAAAAATGTCTATTCAGCTCCTTCACCCATTTTTTAATTGGGTTGTTTTTTTTCCCTGTGTAATTGCTTGAGTTCCTTGTATATTATAGATATTAATCCCTTGTTGGATGCTTGATCTTTTAATGTACGCCTGACTTGCCTTGCCTTGCCTTTTTCCTTCCTTCTCTATCTCTCTCTCTCTCCTGCCTCCCTCCATTCTTTCTTTCCAGTTTTCCTGCCTGAAAATTAAATTGTCTTCAAAATAAAAATGGATGTAATGTGAGCACTGGTAAGCATTTGGTGTCCTTATAATGATTGCTTATATTATATGCACCACTCACTACTCATTCTTGATGAGAAAATATAATTCAGAGGTTATTTCTGCTACCTTCATGTGGTTTTACTGCCTTCTGAGCATTTAACAGAAGTTCATTGGGTGAATTACATGAACTGTCTGCAAGGTGGGACCAGTATTGATATCCAAATNAAGTTCATTGGGTGAATTACATGAACTGTCTGCAAGGTGGGACCAGTATTGATATCCAAATTTATTATACAGTAAATGGGCATAAAATTATAATGTATTAGTACTTTGTCTGAGATCAGGCATGAAGTCAGAATGCCAATTGCAGACATAGTCATAATGAAATATATTTTCTAGTCTTTCTGCTAAGCAACATTTCCTTTTAACATGGATGTACAGCTGACTTAGACTCTCAGGATTCATGAATTATGCACTAGCCTGAAAAAGTCCATGAGAATCATATACTGTTAAAACAATTTATTGAAGTTTATACAAATCATCTACTTACCCTCAAAAAAGCTAGAGGCTTTGGGATTTGAATTCTCATTTGCCTTACACTTGGTTGGCTTACGCAAATTACTTTATCTCTTCAATTTGATTCTCAGTATCTTAATATATTAGTGTACTAGGATAATTTTTTCCTGGCAAGGTTGTTATGAGATGAATTAAGACATATAAATACTAAAATTTCAGCAATATGAAAGATATTGATCAATGACAAGATTAAGTTTGCCTCTCTGTAATGATCTTTACTTCCCTGCTTAACTTTAAAATTAAATCAGGTAATATTAAACACATTTTTAATTGTCCATTGGTAAATCATAAGTACCTGGAAAAAAATCTTGGCTGTTTAATCCGCCTTTGAATTTCCAATGCTTACCTTCTAGTAGATGTCTAGTACACAGTAAAAATTCAATGAACATTTACTAAA
>NW_007739448.1:7295-12471 GCF_000696425.1 Galeopterus variegatus | reverse complement strand
CTTTACTTCCCTGCTTAACTTTAAAATTAAATCAGGTAATATTAAACACATTTTTAATTGTCCATTGGTAAATCATAAGTACCTGGAAAAAAATCTTGGCTGTTTAATCCGCCTTTGAATTTCCAATGCTTACCTTCTAGTAGATGTCTAGTACACAGTAAAAATTCAATGAACATTTACTAAATAATTATTCTAAAGCATATACGCTTCTCTCTATATTGTACTGTCACTTCATATTATCATGACCACAAATTCAAGAACAAATAAAATGCTATAAAAGTTAAAAGGATAAAACTTTTTATTATAACATTTTAAAACAATTGAAAATCAATTAAAAACAAATTTACTCATAAAATATGTATATACACTTAAAATTTGTTTTTCCAATATTATTGCTACATTCATATATTTTATATATTTCATTATTACATCCATTTTAAAACACCTGAAGAAACTGACACACAGTAAGACTAAAAATAAATAGCTAGGAAGTGGCAAAGCTGAGATTGAGCTGTGGCTATGTGGTCCAAAGTCTTGTCCTTAGTCTCCACACTAGACGCTGTCCTTGCCCATCATATTGCACTGAGACCACTGCACTGCAGTGACTGAATTCACATGTATGCCCTCAAATGTAACAGTTTTTCTTGACTCCCAGCTAAACGATAAATAGTGCCCTCTCTACTGAAGTAAACTTCTATATCTCTAAGTTTGATATTAACTAGGTATAATTTGGGAATTAAGGATTGAGAAAACCTTACTTTGGCATTTTATTTTTGAATAAGTGTTTTATCAGAGATATTCACTTGTTGCCTCTTATGTATCTGCATTATAAGCACTATAACCTCTAAATCAATACATCATAGATCTCCATAGAATAGAATTAATAAAGTTGAGTATTTTTGTCTTCTGATACAAGTTATCAAAAAAATTTACAATGTTATATTTCCTACAAGATGGCCTTTCAAAATACCCAAATAGCATTAGGAATTTGTTATTGATTTTATGGTGGTATTATTAATAGTAAAAATAATAGTAATATTAAGTAGGAGGAGGAACAAAAACAGCATAACTTAAATTACAGTATGTACTCATTATATCTGGAATTCATTTATTTCATTTTAACACACCCATTACAAATGTGTCATTAATATAGCATATTTATTCAGATCACCAAATATTTATTGAGTCATTTGTATAAGTGTGGCCATTCTAAGTACTAGAAATTTTAAAATTTTATCTCTATTTTTTTTGTTGTTGTTGTTTGTAGTAGTACAATTTATTAGGGAAGACATGATGACAAAATTGTTATTTTATTGTAGTATATAAATGGCCTTATTGATATGAATGTTGATTATCAGAAGCAGATAAATGCATAAAAAGTGGTCAGAGTGGCACATGTGGAAAAAGAGAACAGGATTGTGAATCAGCAGAACCAGAATCTAGTTGTTTTCCCATTATCCTATTGTGAAATCGTGTACAAAAAGTTTCACAGTCAATGGAGAATATTTAATCATTAAATAATTGATCAACACTGAAAATGGCTGAAAAAGACTAATATTTCTCGGGAAGCTTCGTTTTATAAAAACCTCCTCTCGCTGTTCCCATGAATATGAAGATCTGAATGAACAAAAAATGAAGCCTTAGTGGGAGTGCATAGAGAGAGCACAGCATCATGAAATCATATCGTTGTGTTCTACCCCCTGCTAGTTAACGCATTTGGTACACAAATCACAATATAGTTTTTAAAGATTCCAGTGGGGGGGGAAAGCATAATCATCTGAAACATCATTTAAAAATGGAAAAGATAGCACAAAATTCAGGTACCTACATGAGGAAAATGGCATTTTCTATTTTTCCACCATTGCACTAATGCTGGTTTCTGTTAAGGTGGAAACTATCAAAAAAGTAAAATAGGAAAGACACTTCAAAATGGCACTTTCCAATGCAAAATTAGGCTGCCCTGGACAATGTTATGCTTCTGCTTCTGCTTTTGATCTAGGTGGGAATATCATAACATGTGGCAGGGTGAAGGCGATAGGAGTAGAAATACTTCAACTGAAGCAAGTCAGGTAGTAGAGTAAAATTGGAAAGCTTCTCTCATCAAAAATTAATTCCTTTTTCATTGGAAAGGTATGTACTTACCTCTACTTAAAACAAACAAACAGAATATATATATTTACTATATTTATCACAAAGTTTGCCTCAGATAATACATACATTTCCACTAAATAAATACCCTTTCTTTCTGAATTAAATTTTAAAAGTCACAGGCAAACTGATTTTTGTCTTACATTTACTTGCAAACAATGGGAGTTGGGGAATGGAGAGGGTGTTAGAGGGGGGGGGGGGATGGAAAAGGTGTTAGATGTATTCCTAAACACATTTGGTTTATGTGTAAGGTAATATTTTATATTTCTTGAAGGTATTAACCAAACACTAATTCCTAAAGTAGCTGACCTTGTGACAACAAGATAAACAAACCATAGGATATGCACAGAATATTGATAAGCTAATAAATAAATGTTACACATTCTAGAAACTTCACCACAGGAATATTCTCTTTCCAAGAAGCTATTTTTGTGAGTTTTTGTTCTCTGCTAATATTACTAGAATCATTAGGATATACTGCTATTAAGTAGGAGCTACATGATGTTAAGGCACAGAGTTCAAAAAACACTTTTATAATTTATGAATTAGTGAAAATAATTACAACCTGATGTTTAAGAAAGTTGGTCTTGGGAATATATAAACCATAAGACCTTGAAAACAAATGTGTCTGAAGCAATATGTTATTACCCTCATATGCTACATGTGAATTGAGTGAATTGAGCTGTGTAAATTAGCATGTGGTCACAAGCGTAGATCAAAATAAATTCAAGTCATTAAGGAAAGATATCAAATAGGGAGAATCAGAAAAGTAAAGAAGAACCCCTGTCTCTTTTTTCCAATTATTTCCTACTAGTTTTCAAAGGAATCTATGCTGGGTGAGAAAGATTTTAATTTGCAGACTCACAGATAAAATTATTTTATACAAGTGGGAAACACGGTAAAAAACAAAAAACAAACAAACAAACAAACAAACAAAACATGGCCTCAGATGAGATGAGCAAGCCAATAGTACTTAGAAAGATTCAGTGAATCGAAAAGTATTGTCTATTCTCAAACATCTACAAGCTTTTCTAAATAAAATGTATGTGAAAAGAAATCACAACTCTTCCCACTTAGGGAATATTTAATAATATAAAAATATTTAATTGTCTTTTATTTTGTGCAAAACTAAACATTAAATTACTTATGATAATATTTTTGATTACTTATTATATGTCATGCACTATATTCTATATTTACCCTAAATGTGTATAAATGACATGCACACACACACATTCTCATTTGGTTTGCAGGTAGAGACTGACGACACCGCATCTGCACCAAGATGGTATGGAAAAGTTTACAAATAATGCAACAACATTTTTGAGAGAGAGTGGGATGACCACCTAGAAGATCCAAAAATGGTTTGAAAAAGAAAGAAGAGACTGGATTGGGTTTCTACACTGATAAAGGTTAAAACTAGGTTCAATGTTTTTCCCACGTGATGGCTGGGCTTGTGTGGTCTGAATTTCCTATGAGTGCCAAAAGAGCACTCAGGCTTTTTATCAGCTTGCCCAGATGTGGTCCAGAGGGGGAAGGAAGAAAGAGAGACAGGGTTTACAAGCTGTCAGAAGTCAAACACTAAATGCAGTCAGACTCTTTATTCCATTTCATTTTTTTTTTTTTTAATCTTTTTGTGAGACCGGCCGCACCGCGCTCAGCCAGTGAGCGCCCTGGCCATCCCTATATAGGATCCAAACCCCGCGGTGGGAGCGCTGCTGTGCTCCCACCGCCGCAGTCTCCGGAGTGCGCCACGGGCTCAGCCCTATTCCATTTCATTTTAAAGAGACTTTCCAAACATCCTAGAGTTATCTGGAGTCTATAATTTTTTAACTGAAGGTAAAAAATTATGTATATTTATGGTATACGATATAATGTTTTTATATGTGTTTACATTATATACATAAAATGGCTAAATCAAACTACTTAACACATGCATTACTTCCCATACTTGTTTTTGGTGGTGAGAACACTTAAAATCTACTCTTTTAGCAATTGTCAAATATACAATATATTGTTATTAATTTCAGTCACTATGATATATAATAGATACCTTGAACTGTCTCTTAACTGAAATTTTCATGACATTTGACTGACATCTCCCCATCTGACCCTCCAGCCTCTGAAACAGGATTTTACTTTATTTCTATGAGCTGGACTTTTCTACACTCTACATGTAAGTGAAAACATGTGGTATTTATCTTTGTGTGCCTGGCTTGTTTCACCTAACATGATGGCCTCCAGTTTCATCCAAGTTGTCTCAAGTGACATGATTTTCCTCCTTTTTAATGCTGAATATTATTTCATTGTACAAGTGTGTGTGTGTGTGTGTGTGTGTGTGTGTGTGTGTGTGTGGCACATTCACTTAGGTTGATTCTGTATCTTGGCTATTGTGAATAATGCTGCAATAAACATGGGGGTGTATATATCTCTTCAACATACTGACCTCATTTCATTTGGATATATACTCAGTAGTGAGATAGTGAGATTACTGAATCACATGGTAGTTCTATTTTTTAATTTTTTGACTAATCTCTGTACTGTTTTCCATAATGATTGTACTCATTTACATGCCCACCAACACTGTGTGAGGATTCCCTTTTCTCCACATCCTTGCCAACACTTATTTTTTGTCTTTTTGATAATTGCCATTCTTTTTTTTTTTTATTTGTCTTTTTTCGTGTCCGGCAACGGATCGCAACCCTCAGTGTCGCGCCCGTACCGGACCGGGACCGGCAACGGGATCGCAACCCTCGGTGTTGCGCCCACACCTGGCTCCGCCAGTGAGCGGCCGGTCTGTATGTGGGATCCGAACCCTCGGCGGGAGCGCCACCGAGCTCCCAAGCGGCGCACTGTAGCAGTGCGCCACCGGGCCGGCCCGATAATTGCCATTCTAACATGTGTCAGATGATATCTCATTGTGGTCTTAACTTGTATTTCTCTAATGATTTGTGATTTTGAGCACTTTTTCATAAACCTCGGGCTATATACCTTTTTTTGAGAAATTTATGTAGAGGTCCTTTGCCTA
>NW_007739448.1:0-7030 GCF_000696425.1 Galeopterus variegatus | reverse complement strand
TTGTGGTCTTAACTTGTATTTCTCTAATGATTTGTGATTTTGAGCACTTTTTCATAAACCTCTGGCTATATACCTTTTTTTGAGAAATTTATGTAGAGGTCCTTTGCCTATTTTTTTTTTTTAAATTTGGTTATTTCATTTCTTACTGAGTTGGCTGAGTTTCCTATATATTTTGTGTATTAACCCATATCAGATGTATGTTTTAGAAATATAGTCTTCCTTCCAAAGGTTGTTTCTTTATTCTGTTTGTTTCCATTACCAGGCAGAAGTTTTTTTAGTTTGATGTAATCCCATTTGTTTATTTTTTGTTTTTGTTGCCTGTGATTTGGGGGACATATTGAAAAAAAATCATTGCTAAGACGAATTTCATGGAGCTTTTCCCTCTGTTTTATTCCAGGAGTTTCACAGTTTCAGATTTTACATTTAAGTCTCTAACCTATTGTGTGTTGATTTTGGCATATGGTATGAGATGAGAATTCAATTTTATTCTTCTGCCTGTGGATATCCAGTTTTCCAAGGATCATTTGCTGATGAGAGATCCTTTCCCCATTGTTGGTTATTGACATCTTTGTCAAAAATCAATTGACAGAAAATGTGTGGATTTATTTCTGTATTTTTTACTCTGTTCTATTGGTATGCACCATTTATGTGCCAGCACCATGCTGTTATGATGACTACAGCTTTTTAGAAGATTTTGAAATTGGGAAATTTGATGCCTCCAGCTTTTTTGTTTTTGCTTAAGATTGCTTTGGCTATTCGGGGTCTTTGTGTTTCCACATGGTTTTTAGGAATATCTTTCTATTTCTGTGAAAAATGTCATTGGAATTTTAATAGGTTTGCATTGAGTTTGTGTAATGTTTGGGGTGGTAGGGACATTTTAACAATGCCAATTCTTCTAATCTATAAATATGGGATACCTTTCCATTTATTTTTGCTGCCTTTAATTTCTTTCATCAATATTTTACAGTTTTCTGTGTACAGATCTTTCACCTTCTTGGTTAAATTTATTCCTATTTTATTATTATTATTTGTAGCTATCTGAATGGAATTGGTTTTGATTTCTTTTCTGGATAGTTTTTTGTTAGTATATAGAAATGCTACTGATTTTTGTTTGTTGATTTTGAATCTTACCACTTTACTGGATTGGTTTATTACTTCTAACAGTTTTTTGGTGGTGTTTTTAAGGCTTCCAATATATGACAGAGATAATTTATCTTGTTCCTTTCTGACTTGGATGACTTTTATTTCTTTCTCTTGCTTAATTGCTCTGGCTGAGATGGCCAGTACAATGTTGAGTAGAAGTGGTTAGAGTATGCATCCCTTTCTTCCTGTTCTTGGAGGAAAATCACTTAACATTTATTAATGGTTAATTATGACAAACATTATAGAATTTTTTTTAAGGAAATAAAAGCCAGAAGTTTGACACTCTGTTGGAACTGCAAAACACACAGTCTTTCTATTGTACCATACCACCAAATTGAAGAAAAACATGTTCATGGCGAAGAGTCCTCTTCCAGTCCTCTGATTACTAAATCCCGGAATCATATACTTTGGTGCAAAGGATCACCCTTACAGCCTTTCCTCTTTGTCCATGACCTTTGCTTTTAGAGGAGATGGTGAAATTTATAATCTTTTAATTTTACTTTCAAATAGAGCTACATTTGAATCCTACTCTGGTACTTATATCATGGCACCTTAGGCAAATGTGTTACCAGATGCTGGTACAACTGCTTGGGGCAGGGGTTGATTTGTAGTGTTTCTCAGTTTCTAAATGGTAATTTTTCTTGTTTAGGTGGTTTCAAGCTACCAATGTTTAACAGTCTTACACAATTCTTGAATATTTAGCAAATAGCTCTCTTGTGCCAATTAAGTGGCTGCAAATAGAAAATAATTATAATAATGGCAGCAATAGTAAAGTCATAAAGTTATTAGAGATTAAATGAGTTTATTAATTACCCTATTGAACTACATTTTTGTTTTTTCCTGATTTTCTAAATTATGAATAAAGCTACTATAAACATTTTTGGATAGGAAGTAAAGTCATAAAGTTATTAGAGATTAAATGAGTTTATTAATTACCCTATTGAACTACATTTTTTGTTTTTTCCTGATTTTCTAAATTATGAATAAAGCTACTATAAACATTTTTGGATAGGGTAAAACATGGACTAAAGTTTTTAAATCTATTGGATGAATATCTAGAAGAGTGATTTTAGGATTGTGTGTATTGTATGTTTAACATTATAAGAATTTGTCAAACAACATTCCAAATTAGCACTGACATTTTGCATTCCCACCAGCAATGCATGAAAGTTCCAGTGCTCCCCATCCTTCTGGAGTGCTATTTTCAGTATTTTGGATATCAGCTATTTTAATGAATGTAACGATGTATTATTGTTTAAGTTTGAATGTCCTTAATGACAAATGATGTTCAGCATTTTGTTTGCTTCTTTGCCAGCTTTGTATCTTTTATGTTTTTTTCAAAAGTTTTGTGGTTTAAAAAAAATAATAATTGCTTTGTGTATCATAGTTTAAAGAGTGTTTTCATATCTAGACACAAGTGATTAATCACATTGTCTTTTACAGACCAAATGTTTTAAGTAGATTAAAGTCTAATTTATTATTTTTTTCCTTCATGAATTGTGTTTTTGGCATGTCTAAATTGCAGCACCAAACCCAAAGTCACACGGATTATATATTTTAATATTTTTAATATCTGATAAAGGTGTGAGGTCTATGTCAAGATTTTTTTCTTTTTCTTTTCTTTTCTTTTTTTTGACTGTGGTCATCCAATTTTTCTAGTACCATATTTTGAAAAGACTATCTTGCTCCAAAGGATATAAGGATATTGGTTTTGTACCTTTAGAAAATAAAGCCAAAAGAAACCCAAACAACCAAACAAACAAACAAAAAACCCTCAAACATTTGGCTGTATATGTGTAGTCATACTTCTGGGCTCTCTATACTGTCTCACTGATCTATGTGTTTACTTTTTCACCAGTATCACACTCAGATTATTGTAGCTAATAAGTCTTAAGGTTACTAGTGTGAATTTCCCAACTTTATTCTTCTATGCTGTATAGGTTTTTCCTTGGTGTTTGGCCATTCCTCATAAACTTTTGAGTCAGTTTGTTTACATCTACAAAATAGGTTACTGGGATATTGATTCATACTGCATTGAGTCTGCTGATCAATTTGAGAATAATTGAAATCTGAACAATGTTGATTACTACAATCCATGAATATGAAATGTCTCTTTATTGGTTTAGATCTTTCTTGGTTTGTTTCTTCAACATTTTGTAACTTTCAAAGATTCTGCATATATTTTGTTGTTTTTTTAATGTAAAAATTCTGTTTTGGATGCTATTGCATTTTTTTTTTTTATTTTTTGGGAGAGGATATGTTTTTCTTGTCCTCGATCTCAGGGTCAAAACATTTAATGTCTTGTCATTAAGTATTATGATAGATGTAAGATTTTTGTATATATAATTTATTATATTAAAGAAATTCCCTTCTACTAATGAGAGATTTTATAATAAATATGTATTAAATTTTGTTAAAATCTTTTTTAAAATCTATTACAATATATTTTTTTTAAAAATCGGTTCACTGGATTCAAGTTGCCAATTTTATTGAGCTTTTTTGTCTATGCTCATAAGTAATGCCAAGTCTGCAGTTTTATTTTGCTATAATGTTTTTATCTGGTTTTGTTAATAACTTAATGGTAGTTTCATAAAATGAGTTGGAAGGTATTACATGTTCTTCTGTGTTCAACAATAAATTATTCAGGAATGGCATTATTTTATCCTTAAATAAAAACTAGCTATTTAAAATTTGTTTAAAAATTTCACAAACTTAAAATAATTATAAAGTGTTTGCAGATAAAACAAACTTGGTTTTGTGTTTTCATTTTCTGAATTTTTTAAATTACAAATTCAACTAGTTACCAGAGAGATGGCTATTCAAATTATCCGTTTCTGAGTGAGTTGTGGTAGGTTGGATCTTTCAAGGAAGTAATTCATTTCATCTGTTATCAGATCTGTGGAGCAGTATTATTTATATGTCTTTATTATCATTTTAATGTCACAGGGTTAAGAGTGATGACTCATCTTTCATTTATAATATTGGGAATTAATGACTTCTCTGATTTTGTCATACCTAGGCCAGCTAGAGTTTCAGCAATTTTATTGATCTTTTCAGAACCAGCTTTTCATTTTATTTTTCTCTATTTTTTCCGTTATTTAGTGATTCCTGATTTATCTTTCTCTTCATTTTGTTTCTGTTTCTTTTCTTTCTTTCTTTCTTTCTTTCTTTTTTTTGGTGGCTGGTGGCTGACTGGTACAGGGATCAAAACCTGGATCTTGGTGTTATCAACACCACATTCTAACCAACTGAGCTAACTGGCCAGTCATTGATTTATTTCTCTTACTATTTTCATTCTTCTTCTGTTTTGTTTGTTTGTTTGTTTTGTTTTGTTTTTAATATTTAATTTGCTCTTCTTTCTCTAGTACTTAAGGTGGAAGTTAAAGATTTTAATTGTGTAATATCACCTCTTTTGTGATGTATACATTTCATACTTTAAATTTCCCTCTGAGTACTGCTTAAACCACATCCAATTAGTTCTCATAAAGGGTGTTTCCATTTTCACTTAATTACAAATATATTTTTAAAATTTCTCTTGAGACTTATTTTTTTAACCATGGGTCACTTATAAATATGCCATTTAATTTCAAATATTTGGAAAATTTTCAGTTATCTTCCTATTATTAATTTCCAGATTAATTCTATTTTGGTCAGAAAATATTTTATATGATTTTTTAAAATTTATTTTGTAAGCTGTGTTTTATGGCCTGAATGTGGTCTAACTCTGTAAATTGTCCATGAATCCTTGAGAAGAATGTGGATTCTGTTGCTGAAGTATTCTATAAATGTTAATTTGATCAAGATTAACTGATAGTTCTTTTTAGGTCAACTCATCCTAAATGATATTCTACCTGTTTGATCAAGCAATTGGAGCCTTCAACTATTTATATGACTTTATTCTATATTTTCTCTTTGTGTATTATTTATCCTTCTCTTTTTAATAACTACCTTAGTGGTTGTTCTATAGTTTATATTATGTATTTATGTATGTGACCCATCAGATTTCATTGTAACACTTTATGTGCAGTGCACTTACTGTGAGGAGCACAGCTGAGCTGGGTGAGAGGGAGCTGGGTGTTGGAGTAGCCAATTAAAGCAACAAGCCAAAAATGAAAGAGTTAAGCTTTTTATCACTAGGTTGGTATACGCAAGAGACTAAAACTGGGAGGAATTAAAGAAATTCCCTTCTACTAATGAGAGATTTTGTAATAAATATGTATTAAATTTTGTTAAATTTTTTTTTTAAATCTATTACAATATATTTTTTTAAAAATCAGTTCACTGGATTCAAGTTGCCAATTTTATTGAGCTTTTTTGTCTATGCTCATAAGTAATGCCAAGTCTGCAGTTTTATTTTGCTATAATGTTTTTATCTGGTTTTGTTAATAACTTAATGGTAGTTTCATAAAATGAGTTGGAAGGTATTACATGTTCTTCTGTGTTCAACAATAAATTATTCAGGAATGGCATTATTTTATCCTTAAATAAAAACTAGCTATTTAAAATTTGTTTAAAAATTTCACAAACTTAAAAAAAAAATTATAAAGTGTTTGCAGATAAAACAAACTTGGTTTTGTGTTTTCATTTTCTGAATTTTTTAAATTACAAATTCAACTAGTTACCAGAGAGATGGCTATTCAAGTTATCTGTTTCTGAGTGAGTTGTGGTAGGTTGGATCTTTCAAGGAAGTAATTCATTTCATCTGTTATCAGATCTGTGGAGCAGTGTTATTTATATGTCTTTATTATCATTTTAATGTCATAGGGTTAAGAGTGATGACTCCTCTTTCATTTATAATATTGGGAATTAATGACTTCTCTGATTTTGTCATACCTAGGCTAGCTAGAGTTTCAGCAATTTTATTAGTCTTTTCAGAACCAGCTTTTCGTTTTATTTTTCTCTATTTTTTCCATTATTTAGTGATACCTTATTTATCTTTCTCTTCATTTTATTTCTGTTTCTTTTCTTTCTTTCTTTCTTTCTTTTTTTTTGGTGTCTGGTGGCTGACTGGTACAGGGATCAAAACCTGGATCTTGGTGTTATCAACACCACATTCTAACCAACTGAGCTAACTGGCCAGTCATTGATTTATTTCTGTTACTATTTTCATTCTTCTTCTGTTTTGTTTGTTTGTTTGTTTTGTTTTGTTTTTAATATTTAATTTGCTCTTCTTTCTCTAGTTCTTAAGGTGGAAGTTAAAGATTTTAATTGTGTAATGTCACCTCTTTTGTGATGTATACATTTCATACTTTAAATTTCCCTCTGAGCACTGCTTAAACCACATCCAATTAGTTCTTATAAAGGGTGTTTCCATTTTCACTTAATTACAAATATATTTTTAAAATTTCTCTTGAGACTTATTTTTTAACTATGGGTCACTTATAAATATGTCATTTAATTTCAAATATTTAGAAAATTTTCAGTTATCTTCCTATTATTAATTTCCAGATTAATTCTATTTTGGTCAGAAAATATATTATATGATTTTTTTAAAATTTATTTTGTAAGCTGTGTTTTATGGCCTGAATGTGGTCTAACTCTGTAAANTAGGGAAAGCCTTTGTCTTTGCCTGTGGTCAAGCATGAAAAATCACACATAGGTTTCAAGCCAGAAGCCAGACTCAGTTACTGCCAAGAGTTTATTCTCAATTCCTTCTTCCCACCCCTTGTGACTTTGCTGTCATTTATATCACTTATCCATAGGTCATACACACCCAATATATCATAACTAAGTTGTTTTAAACACACAGTTACTTTTTAGATCAACAAACAATAGAAAACATGAGATTTTATTTTCATTTATTCCTTTTGCAGCCCTCTTCTTAACCTTATATAGTTCTAAATTTCTGACTTTTATTTATTTATTTATTTATTTTATTATTTTTTTT
>NW_007739447.1:32697-36434 GCF_000696425.1 Galeopterus variegatus | reverse complement strand
AAATATCTGTGCTTTTACCTTGGTGAAAAAAATTACATGTAATTCAAATATTACTGTGGTTTGTTGTCTTCATTTGTATTGAGGTAAAGCCTATGTTTCATTAAGAGTTTGAATGCCATTTTTATCTGATCCAAATTCATAGATAGACTGAATTCTCCTTGGATGTATGTGAACTCCCATATGATAAATTTCTGAAAATCTAATTTTTTTTTTTCCGTGTGGAGGCAAACACGTAGAATCTAATGAAAATGCTAACATTGGTAAAGTTCTAAATATTACAAATTTTAGTCTTAACTCTGGCCCACTAAAAATGTGACCCTGCTCAAGCTTCTTCATCTATCTGGAATATGATATCATCATTTGAAAGTGAAAATTTTGTCATTCAGTAATTTTGAAATTGGTCATGTTAGAAATCCTCCATCCTTTAATGTTCACTCTACTCTTTATCTGCTTTTTATATTTCTTTTGTGAATCTTGAGAAATTAAAAGCCAACATAATTTTCTCTGTTTTGTCAAATGACTTGATCTTTTTGCTTTGAGACTCAGATGACGTTTTTTTTATTGCAAAACCCTATTCATTTTTAGCATGTGCCTTGGAGTTGATCATTCCAGATTATTTTCCCTAGGAGCATTAGGCAATCTTCTAGTAGCTTGATTCCTGTCTTTTTATAGTTATAGAACATTTTCTTGAATTTTACTCATACTATTAAAATTAATTTTGTTACATTGTAGACTGTATCACATTCTTCTTCTTTTTTTTTTTGGCTATTTTTTTCATCTATTTAATATGCCCTATTCTATTGAATATGCCACCTATTAGCAAATTGAAATATGTCCCGTATTACTAAGAGTTTTTACTACAATTTCTTTTATGAGTCAAATCAACTCTAACTTTTTTTATCCTGCCTTACTCATATCTACTTTGAGTTTTAGAATTTTTTTATGATTATGTTCTTTGTTAGTTGCAAATTTGTGTGTGGGCTGGGTGTTCTGTTAACAGTTTTCTTTTTTGAGGGAGAGTTATTTTTTATCAGCAGGAAAAAAAATTAAACTTTCTATTTTATTCACACAGAAGGTTTATATAAATGCTGAGCAATTTATGTTTATTTTTAAATGTGTAAATTGTCCTTGAAGAAAAATAACAAATTTTTTAACAGATGGGGTGACTGAAGTGGTCTCTACAAAAGTGTGCTATAGAAAACTAGGAGGGGTGTGTTTTATTACATCTTTTGATCCAATACTCTTTTGTTTTACAAATTCCTTGATTTCCAGAACTTGTTTCTTTTTTTTCCCTTCCCTTCCATGCCTCCAAACGATGCCTTTCCATGTGAGCTGTCCTCCCATGTTACTGTTTCCTCTCTGGGAAACAGTCCCTTCCAAGACGAAGGCCTCTGGACTCACTACTTCAAATTATTTCATTTCAGTTCTCCATATTCACTGTTATGACATATAAGGTCTTATATCTTTTTATCGGGGTGGACTCTCATTTTCTGATCATGAATTTTGGATATCTACATACCCAATACATTCCTTTTCCTTTTATAAATCTTTCTTCAAATATAGGTTCCTGTGTCAGCTCTAAATGAGTCTCTGATGCTATTGGATTTTTATTTTCCCACTTACAGATTAATTAAAGTTTGTAGTAATGTCTAGTAGTTGTGCCTTAGGCATGGGCCATACACAGAGATACTATTTATTATTAATCATTTAAACAAGGTGTTACAAATTGTCTTCTCCAGGAGGCAGAATTTGATATGGAACATAGTTTGAAAGAGGCATATTAGGGGGTGAGGAAAAGAGGAAAGAAAGAAAAATTATGGCAAGGGGTAAGTTAATCTGTGATGTGGTCACAAGGGTGGCCTCAGTCAACTCTACAGGGTATCTGAAGCCAGGATAACCTTTACAGTTGTTCTGAGTTGGAGTAACTGGAGACAAAGTAAATTGAATGTGATCTCCCCAGGAAAAGGAAATAACCTTGGAGAAGGCAGCTCTTTTTAGATAAGGCCATCATCCCAGAGGATCTGACAGTTGAAACCCTTCTGCTACCAGCACTTACAGCAGTTATGGAAGAAATCCATCCTTCTTAATGGAGATCACGGCAACACCTCTCAGTGTCCAACAGTCTACTCCTTTTCTTTCACAAATTCACTTCTTTGTACACTGTCCGGAAGCAGCTGCACCAGGATGTTAATGGTCCTCTGTTTATGGGGGAAATTTAAAAGAGAAATGTTAGTACCAAACTGTAAAATCTTCATTGCTGCACATGATCCTGGTATAAAATATATTTGCACCATCTTCTTCCTTCATTAACCCCTAGATTTTTCTAACCCTCAGGGGGCATATTTGACATGTCAGGGATTATCTGTTGGACTCATCTGAACCCTTATCTTGATGACTTGAGATTATGTTTCCACACCCATTTCAGGACATGGATGTGGCTCTTGTTCATGGTTCAAGGGAGTACCAAGAAGTGTCTAAGTGGATTAATAGAAACAAAATACACTCTTCTTATTCCACTGTATAACAGCAGGTTTGTCTCCTCTTGATGATCAGTGCCAATTATGCTGCCAATAGAAACTGATTCTGTCCTCAGAACTCTGAGGTTTTCATGTTTTGAGATCCTTGTTCTCAAATGGGGAATGTTTTGTTATGGGTCACAGAAGAAATACGCATTCATTTATAAGGTAAGGTTTGTAGTTGGTTTAATGGTGTACCTTGCTTCTAAGTTGGGCGCTTTAGATGTGTCCTCAACAGATAAGTCCATCAATCCATCATGTTGGCAACTTTTTGATAATGTTGTATTTCATATCAGAAGAGGTTTTGTTAAGGGCCCACTCCTTGATTTCCTTTTTGAACAGTGAATACGTTAAACTAACAGTATGTTATGAAGGATATATGTTAATTTATCAAATACTGTGTAATTCCTCAGATAATAGGATTGGATTGGACTTAAAGGAAGGAAAGAAAAAAAACATTCTCAGAGTATGTGTCTTCTTCTGTAAATATGAATTGCTGCTCCTTTCAGAATAAATGGAGTCCAATACATCAACTTCCCATCAGATTACTAGTTAGCCCTCGTGAGGAATGGTACTTTATTATGGTCTCACTGTTGTTCTTATTTGCTAGCAGATTGTACACTTGGCAGCAGCAATAATTTTATCTTCCTGTGTAAGGAGGAGCTCATGCTATTGAGCCCACACATAGCTTCCATCCCTGCCACCACAATCCAGTCACACACCCATTTATCAGACTGAGGTAGCCCATTGCAGAGGCTGGCTGTCATCTGGCTGAGTTATTGTTTCTACTTGTTGTTTATTGCTCTCCCATTATAGATGCTCCTTGTTGGGTATTAACAGGTGATGGAAAGGTCTACACACTTCCTGGCCACTTTTATATTAATGAGCATGCTTATACAACCCTGACTTGTTTGTTCATTTGCCAGTGCCTGTGATTCTATGTATACTGCATACTTGGACACATCTTTTTCAACTCCAGAAACTTGGCCCATTAGGAAACTTCCCCCCAATTGTCTTTTAGTGTGACCCTTGAATATGACTATATTATAGCTGCCATGCATTTTTAACCTACACCCACATACCAGCCAACTCATCTCTTAACCAAGTTCAGCCTTTTCTTTTTTTGTCAACTGGCCTTAAGGGATAGGTGTGTGTGAAATGTGTGAGTTGAAGGAGACACATCAGTTCCATGGTGGTGGCTGACATGGTTGTCTGGAATAT
>NW_007739447.1:30091-32294 GCF_000696425.1 Galeopterus variegatus | reverse complement strand
TGCCTGTGATTCTATGTATACTGCATACTTGGACACATCTTTTTCAACTCCAGAAACTTGGCCCATTAGGAAACTTCCCCCCAATTGTCTTTTAGTGTGACCCTTGAATATGACTATATTATAGCTGCCATGCATTTTTAACCTACACCCACATACCAGCCAACTCATCTCTTAACCAAGTTCAGCCTTTTCTTTTTTTGTCAACTGGCCTTAAGGGATAGGTGTGTGTGAAATGTGTGAGTTGAAGGAGACACATCAGTTCCATGGTGGTGGCTGACATGGTTGTCTGGAATATCTGGTAATGCAGTTTGCTTGTACACTATTGTCCTACCTATGTTTGATTCCAAATATACCACTTCCATCTTACAATGGATTATGTTGGGGCTCACCCAACCTATGACTTGGTATGTCCAACATAACTCAGTTTATGATGCACAATTAGGTCTACATGGTCGCTTAGTATCCCTAGAGTAGGGCCTTCAACTTCACCAGGATTCAGTAGTATTCTAGGACTTTTTTCTCAAAGAGATATAATTCTCCATGAACGGCATGGCCTTGATCTAGAATGTCAGGGTTTATTATTGTCATTATCCCATTGTGGTTTACAATAATCACCACACATGGACTTTTTCCACCTTTGATAGATTCAGTATGTAGAATCTACCTGATTATAAGGCCCAAGTGCAAGAATGCCTTTACTAAAACTTTAGCCTGCTGCAATTTTCTCCCTTGAGCTCTACACAAATACTGCAACTTTTTGTACTACATGGTATATGGTTCAAGACAGTTTTCTCTGGTGTGTCATATGATACCTCCCTAACTGGAAGAGGTCTAGAAGTCATTTTGCTTCCTTCTTAAGGTGTGTGGTGGGAAGGGTAGGGGGTGATACAAATTGCAATATATTTCCTCTGTTTTGGAGGGTATGTCTTACAATAATTTGGCCTCTAAACATTTTATTGGTATATGGACCCCTAAATCTACGTAGTGTTGATTAATTCCCCTCCTACCATTAGACCACACAAGTTTTAGTAAGGCCTTCAACATGCTAGCCACTTCTACTCATCCAATATGAATAGCATAATGTCATTGACCTAATACAAAAGTGTGATATTCAGTGAGATATCCAATCAGTTTAGGTTTCCTTGAGCTATTTCATGAGAGAGGGTGAGTGCANTGTCTAAGTGGATTAATAGAAACAAAATACACTCTTCTTATTCCACTGTATAACAGCAGGTCTGTCTCCTCTTGATGATCAGCGCCAATTATTCTGCCAATAGAAAATGATTCTGTCCTCAGAACTCTGAGGTTTTCATGTTTTGAGATCCTTGTTCTCAAATGGGGAATGTTTTGTTATGGGTCACAGAAGAAATACGCATTCATTTATAAGGTAAGGTTTGTAGTTGGTTTAATGGTGTACCTTGCTTCTAAGTTGGGCGCTTTAGATGTGTCCTCAACAGATAAGTCCATCAATCCATCATGTTGGCAACTTTTTGATAATGTTGTATTTCATATCAGAAGAGGTTTTTGTTAAGGGCCCACTCCTTGATTTCCTTTTTGAAAAGTGAATATGTTAAACTAACAGTATGTTATGAAGGATATATGTTAATTTATCAAATACTGTGTAATTCCTCAGATAATAGGATTGGATTGGACTTAAAGGAAGGAAAGAAAAAAACATTCTCAGAGTATGTGTCTTTTTCTGTAAATATGAATTGCTGCTCCTTTCAGAATAAATGGAGTCCAATACATCAACTTCCCATCAGATTACTAGTTAGCCCTTGTGAGGAATAGTGCCTTATTATGGTCTCACTGTTGTTCTTATTTGCTAGCAGAATGTACACTTGGCAGCAGCAATAATTTTATCTTCCTGTGTAAGGAGGAGCTCATGCTATTGAGCCCACGCATAGCTTCCATCCCTGCCACCACAATCCAGTCACATACCCATTTATCAGACTGAGGTAGCCCATTGCAGAGGCTGGCTGTCATCAACTGGCTGAGTTATTGTTTCTACCTGTTGTTTATTGCTCTCCCATTGCTCCTTGTTGGGTATTAACAGGTGATGGAAAGATCTACACACTTCCTGGCCACTTTTATATTAATGAGCATGCTTGTACAACCCTGACTTATTTGTTCATTTGCCAATGCCTGTGATTCTATGTATACTGCATACTTGGACACATCTTTTTCAACTCCAGAAACTTGG
>NW_007739447.1:24458-29534 GCF_000696425.1 Galeopterus variegatus | reverse complement strand
ACAGGTGATGGAAAGATCTACACACTTCCTGGCCACTTTTATATTAATGAGCATGCTTGTACAACCCTGACTTATTTGTTCATTTGCCAATGCCTGTGATTCTATGTATACTGCATACTTGGACACATCTTTTTCAACTCCAGAAACTTGGCCCATTAGGAAACTTCCCCCCAATTGTCTTTTAGTGTGACCCTTGAATATGACTATATTATAGCTGCCATGCATTTTTAACCTACACCCACATACCAGCCAACTCATCTCTTAACCAAGTTCAGCCTTTTCTTTTTTTGTCAACTGGCCTTAAGGGATAGGTGTGTGTGAAATGTGTGAGTTGAAGGAGACACATCAGTTCCATGGTGGTGGCTGACATGGTTGTCTGGAATATTTGGTAATGCAGATTGCTTGTACACTATTGTCCTACCTATGTTTGATTCCAAATATACCACTTCCATCTTACAATGGATTATGTTGGGGCTCACCCAACCTATGACTTGGTATGTCCAACATAACTCAGTTTATGACGCACAATTAGGTCTACATGGTCGCTTAGTATCCCTAGAGTAGGGCCTTCAACTTTATGAGGATTCAGTAGTATTCTAGGACTTTTTTCTCAAAGAGATATAATTCTCCACTATGAACGGCATGGCCTTGATATAGAATGTCAGGGTTTATTATTGTCATTATCCCATTGTGGTTTACAATAAGCACCACACATTGACTTTTTCCACCTTTGATAGATTCAGTATGTAGAATCTACCTGATTATAAGGCCCAAGTGCAAGAATGCCTTTACTAAAACTTAAGCCTGCTGCAATTTTCTCCCTTGAGCTCTACACAAATACTGCAACCTTTTGTACTACATGGTATATGGTTCAAGACAGTTTTCTCTGGTGTGTCATATGATACCTTCCTAACTGGAAGAGGTCTAGAAGTCATTTTGCTTCCTTCTTAAGGTGTGTGGTGGAAAGGGTAGGGGGTGATACAAATTGCAATATATTTCCTCTGTTTTGGAGGGTATGTCTTAAAATAATTTGGCCTCTAAACATTTTATTGGTATATGGACCCCTAAATCTATGTAGTGTTGATTAATTCCCCTCCTACCATTAGACCACACAAGTTTTAGTAAGGCCTTCAACATGCTAGCCACTTCTACTCATCCAATATAAATAGCATAATGTCATTGACCTAATACAAAAGTGTGAATATCCAGTGAGATATCCAATCAGTTTAGGTTTCCTTGAGCTATTTCATGAGAGAGGGTGAGTGCATTAAAGTAAACCTAGAAAAATCCTGTAAATGTATGCTATTGGACATTTTAAGGGAAAGAAAATTTCACTGATTTCCTTTTCTAGGAAAGATGAAAAAAATGCCTTTGTCAACTGAGTGGCTATGTCCATATCCAAGGCTGGGTTAATCTGCTTCAGCAAAGGTTAATACATGATAATCAGTTGCAGTGGTAGATAATACTTGATCAAGTTTGCAGTACTGCACTCTCCTCCTCCAACATACATTTGACTTTTGCAGGGACTAGAATAGTGACTTAAATGGTGATCTCATGGAGAACACTGCCCAAACATACTTCAGATATTAAGTGTGGCACTAATATCTCTCAGGGATGAAGTACTGTTTTATATTTACAGAAGAATGGGTGCAATTTCATAGGCTTCAAGTGGCTTTTCACACTGAAATAGCTCCTGCACCAAAGACCAGGAACCTAATGTGGAGGTTATACAAACTGTAATGTATGTACATTCTAATTATTTATTCATGGTCTGGGGAAATGTCCACATTGAACCTAGCAGGCCCACTTTGTGTAACAATCCTTGGAATATAGGTGTATTCCACTTTCTATAGAATACAGCTCCTGAAATAAATGACCATAGGTCATTTAGTGAAGTTATTTTAGTGAAATATTGTGTGAATCATTATCACATACACTTGTATTGGTGTTTTAGGGTCTTTCCTCCTAGGGTCCCACACTGTACTTCCGTCAGTGAATTTGGATTCAAGCCCCCAAATTAGGAAAAAAAAATAGTGATTTTTTTTATTGTACCAGTTGTCCCAAGTCTCCTGATTATATGTCTATAATTTATTTATTTATTTTTTGACCAAATTCAGCAGTGGCATTGTTGAGTATCAAACTATCTAGCCTCTAGGAACATTGTGTTCTATTTTCCAGCCATAATTTTCTGTGGATCAAAGCTACTACAAACTTGCCAGTCCTTACGGCTTATGACAATTAATTGCTATCACTGGAACTGGCTTTGATTTGGGGGAGGAAAGGGATCCTCTAATCTCAATCACTACTAGTCATCCCAGTTCTTTTTTTTTTTTTTTTCAATAAAAGATGACTGGTAAGGGGATTGTAACCCTTGACTTGGTGTTGTCAGCACCACGCTCACCCAGTGAGCTAACCGGCCATCCCTATATGGGATCCGAACCCGTGGCCTTGGTGCTATCAGCACCACACTCTCCCGAGTGAGCCACGGGTTGGCCCGTCATCCCAGTTCTAAGATGACTTTACTTAACAGTCAGCGTGATATAGCACAGAGCCAACGTTAATCTTGGTGATGGTGATGCCTTTTAACACTTTCGTCATAGCTTTGGAAAATAGTGTATCCTTTTGGCCTTCCCATGGAACATGGGTACATAGAACATGGGGAAAAAACAAAATTCCTCAGGTTGGCAGAGTCCCTCCTTTTTCATCCTGACATAGACTATCTACTCCAATCTGTCTCTAAGCCAATTAACACCAACTTTCGCTGACTGCCATGAAAATGCTAACATTTCTTCTTCACTTTCTATGGACCATGCTTTGTTCATGCTTCCAGGAACATGTTACTGTGTTTGTACAATTTTAGCAAAATATTTACTCCTATATCCCAGGAGAGTACACCAAAAACATAAACCTACTTTTATCCAATTGTCCTCCTTATCAAGAACTCTCAGAATCCAATCACATGTCTATTCTCCTATAATTTGTTGGTTCATGTTGGGAAGGTCCCACAGCTCCTTTGGGGCATAATCCCTTTTTTTCCCATTGTCAGGCCCAGAACAGCTTCAGGTAGGTTACGTTTTGATATAATTTCATCATAGACAGTGGATAGTAGGGGAGATGGGGAATATCCTAAAGCTCTGTATTGCCTTTAAGCAAGGGGCTGCTAACCTTTAGAAGAGAGGACGAGCCACTTTTGCAGGCTCAGGGAGTTAGCAGACCCGCCTTGGATTGAAGGTGTATATTCTTTGGAGCTTGACTACTCTTGGAATTAAATCCTCAGCCTGATTCTCAGCTTTCTCTGCCCTCTCATTGCAGAAGATTACAGCAACTTTGTATGCTACCAAGCAGCCCCTCTAGCTTTCCATATTGACTTTGAATTGCCAATTATCAGTTTTAGTTTTATCTATTTTTGTCAAGTATATTGATAGAAATTGTCACTGAATTCTACTCTTAATATTGGAACAGATAAGGCAGTCTCTTTTACCAGTATACCATACCAGCATACCACTAGTAAAAGGTTTTACATCTACACAACTGTCTGTATCAGCAGCTATCTGTTCTGTACCTACCACCAAAAATGGGGGACTCACTGCAGGCTCGTTGGTAGGTCACTCAAGTCTAAAAATGCCATTTCACCATCTGCTTTTTGGGCCACACCTTGTGCCAACTATAAGTTGGGTTTTCTGGGACACAGATGCTGATATGTAGATTAGCATTCAAGATGTTTACTAGGGAATGATTTCATAATTAGGAATGGTAGGTAGGAAATTGAAAGCGATACAGTCTCACTAGAATCTCCGATGAACATATGGGTGTTCTAAAGCTGAGGTGAGCAATCAGTGTTGTCCTGAATTCAGTCATCAATTTGCCATGTTGGTCAAGGCTAAACCAAAAAGTGACTGTGATCTTGGTGAGGTTGCTTTGGTTTTAGGCTAAACCAAAAAGTGAGTGTTACCTTGGTGAGATTGCTCTTTTCAGCCAGGCAATCCTGTCCTCATAAAGGCTGCTGAGAGTCGAAGGTTCTCTGCCGGTAGCACTCCCTGAAGCAATGGAGTAAGCCCTGTATGGCTGAAGAAGAACGTGGGTGTAAAAAATCTTCTGGCCTTCATTTAATAGAAGCTCTATTACAATAATGATAGGGTGGGAGAATGTATCATGGGAAGGTAAGTATTAAATTAGTAATCCCTAAAATTACATATTATTATAATTAGTAACAATACTATCTGTGTGCTATCTATATTGAAACAATACTATCTATATACATATACATTTATAAGTATACACAATAATACTGTGTACTCGTGAAACAATACTATCTATATACATATATTTCTCTGTGTCATAAGACATATTTATTATTTAATCTACAAACTACATCTGGAAAATATGTGGACTTGTGGACTCTCGATCACTCTACCACCTCCAGGGGCTGAACACTCATAAACTAGAGGCCTCAACCCAGATTATTTTGTGTGTGTCTTCACCTCTGAAATTCAATGACTATAACTTGGGTTTGTTTCTCAAATATCTTTCTTTTGATTTAATAAGAACATTACACAAATAATAAGTGATACTAAATGACATACTTGTTTATCCTTATCTTGAAATGAGCAGTGCACAAAATCTTCACAATACTAACATATATTTTTACTTTGATAGTTCATCTATAGCTATAATTTAGAAACAAGAAACTGACATTTCATTTTAACTTTAGAGTTATAACTAAAAGACATTAGTTGTAGTCCAATTAAATCTTGCTATGGAGAGTAAAACAGTAATTTTATAATTCATATTTACTTTTTTACAAATGTCACAGCTCAAAGTTCATCTTGAAATCATTATAACTTTGTTATCTAAAATGTTTCCTGAAAAAAAATTGAAAGGGAAAAAATAACTAACAAAAATCAAGTGACAATATGCTAAGTATGAGAGCTGTAAATAACAGTCCTGATTGCCAAGCCAAAGTAATTTATGTGGTATTTCTGAATATTAACTATTGTTGGTCTCTCGCCACCGCCTCGTTACCGGGGACCAACAACACAGGGCGGGAGGAGGGATCCCGGACCAGCCGGCGATAAC
>NW_007739447.1:22196-24438 GCF_000696425.1 Galeopterus variegatus | reverse complement strand
AACTATACTGATATTCAGTGCAATCCTCTTATGAGAGATGTTCAAACATTTCTAATATAAATGACATTCTTATAAAATTCCTTTGGATTTTTGCTAATTTAATACAAAGAGAATTTTGAGGTTTTTAATAACCTCAACCAAACATATCTTCTTTGACACTGAAGGAGAATGTGAAGAGGAGGACTACAATTGTTAAAACAGATTTTATAAGCTCAGTATGTAATATTGCTACAACTATTATAATACAAAAAATAATGTTTGTATGTTTTATTTAAAATCTTAAGGAATTGGTTATTCCTATATATTCTGCAATTATACAGCAACATGACTATAGCACAGTCAGAATACGACAGCTATTTTATTTGAGTCAAAAGGTCATAACATTTGAAACTAGGGCTCTTCTGAATAATTTGTAAAATAGGTCACTATAAATATACAATGACATTTCATGCGGTATATAGTTGTTCTTGGGAATTTAGTATTATATAATATAGGTATGTGATCAAATTTTCAAAATGTAGCATCACTGACATTTTACTTTTCTTTCTAAAAGGAAATAACGCCTGTTTCCCAAGTCCAAATTATAACCCCTTCACATGGATGTTTTTCCTGGTTTCATGCCCTAACTACACCTATGAGGTATGCTATTAATGCATGTAAATACTTGAACTTTATTTGATTATATATTAAATGTATGTGCTTATGTATTTACACATATTATAAATTAATATATAGTATAAAGTATATATAAGTCTTATCTATATATATAGGTACAGAATAGGAAAATAAAACATTTCAACCAGAATTTTCCCTACAGAATAAGAATATTCATGCATAAATTTATCTATATTTAAAGATTTTGCAATCTTGATACAAATGTTATGCTATTTCAGGATTTTAATTTTTATCAAAGTTCTAAAATAATCTCCATTTTCTTATAAATATGATGCTATTTTATAAGATTATTTATGATTGTATCATATGTCAAAATTAAATTATTATTTTTTGGAAACTTATTTCTGCCTATAGGTTTTCTAATGTTTAAGCTTTTAAATTGCCTATTTACAGCCACAAGTGAACAAATTACTAGATTAAACACAGATGTTTGTTAATTTATATTTTAATATAACAGATTGGATCATGGATTAGTTTTACAGTCATGACACAAACACTTCCAGGTAAGACCTAACTTTATTAACAATTAATCAAAGTAAATGTGGCTTTAGAGGAAGTGGTTTCTGAGAAAGTTATAAAGTTACTAAAATACTAATGTTTGGTCTATTTTCAAAAGGATTTTATGCTTTCGTGTTGATTTTGAATTTTTAGAAGCATTAAAATATATTGAAGCAGTATTTGCTATTTATCTGTATGTGACTGATCCTTAATTCAAGCTAGAAAATATTGTTCAAATATATTGATTAAGCAAAGAGATTTTGTTAAAAAGAAGTAGTGGTAACAGTGCACAGGGATATATATGTGCTGTGTCTTCAAATATCCATGAATATTTGTGAAAGGAGGGCAAGAGGCCATGAGTGTGTAGTCTTGGATACTGGGCCTTTCAACATAAACCAGGAAGGTGAATTGCATGAGATCCATGTATTAGAAGGGATCTATGTAATATCTATTCTTTGTTCCACTGTACACATATTTTGAATCACAATTAATTTGGCTTATTGTATTATATGTTTTTGTGTTTAAGTGTAAAGAGTTAGTGTAGGCATATGGAAAATAGTACTGAAAAATTTAAAGATAAAAATTTGGGGGGTATTTTCTGTCAGTGGGATACAATGTAGATTTATTTTGAACTTTTCTATGTATCTTTTTATGTTTATTTATCCATACAATCAATATTGATTGAACATATATCATGACACTAGGCAATGAGCTTAAGTAAAGAAAATTGATAAGAAACTGCACATTTGAGAAATATTTCAAAATCTGTATATGTTAATGGTACTTTTTTCTAATATAACTTACCAAAGCCGTCATAGAAATAAGAAAAGAAGAATAATTCTTTCTTTCTTTCTTTCTTTCTAGTTGGGATTTTTACACTTCTGATGAGTATCCAGATGTCTTTGTGGGCACAAAAGAAACATAAGATTTATGTAAAGAAATTCAATTTGTATATGCATAGGAAATCAGCAATGATTCCATTTATATTGTAAGAAAAATAAATAGTCTCATCTCATATAGAGAAGAGAAATATATAAATTCACTAAATAACACTTAGTCAAGGCTGATT
>NW_007739447.1:20269-21206 GCF_000696425.1 Galeopterus variegatus | reverse complement strand
TTTTAGGACATTATTTGTTAAATCTTTTTAAATATAATGTATATTACACTTTGAAATGATTATATATTATTAGTTCATATTTGTATACATCAATTTATGTAATATTTATATACATCATATTAATATAATACACATATTTTGAAATATATATATATATATACACATATATAACTCAAATGATTTTATATGATGGAAAAGAGTGTATTGAGTATTTTTGGACATTTAGAGTGAAGAGATTTGTTATTATATTTTTACATTCTTAAATACTTATGTTCTCTCAAAGCCTGTGTGCACATGTTCTGTGTGAGTGTGTATGTGAACATGCACATGTATTTGACAAAGAGAAGACAGATGTTATAAAAATCAAGTACACACCATTTAAAATATTTAGAAGAAATCCTGTTTCTTCATTTTTAAACAAGGATTCTTTAGATTGGTTAATTTCTAGAGAGCCTTACCAATTCTCAGATTACATACACGTGCAGCAAAATATCTCATTAAAGCTCTTAGATCTTATGCATATATGATAAAATATCCTTGGTAGAGGTAGGTCTATATGTACTTGTTAGCTGTTTATTTTTAAGGTATGTGGCCAATTATTCAAGAAGTAAAGAAAGAATCTCTTTAAAAGCTTTATTATTATTCCCAAATGTATGCTATTAAAATATCTCAGGAAAAAAGAACAACAACAGAATCTTAACTTCCTAGTACCTGTTCAGCGAAATAGTATAGCAGCACTTAATGGTCTTTAAAAGAAGTATTAATGCATTAAATCACATATACCTTATACATCTAGGTAATTAACTATCTGTGATAAATATACCTTTGTTTAATGACAAAGAGTGGTTTCTGTTTTCATAACTGATGCTAGCCCAGGATGTTTGCACATTCTTGTAGGACTGAAGATCTTTTTTATGGCAAAAAAGGATGGAATACA
>NW_007739447.1:17195-18960 GCF_000696425.1 Galeopterus variegatus | reverse complement strand
TTGTAGGAGCTATATACCTAAGTATATTCGTGTGTGTGTATGAATCTGTATGTATATACATATATATGAATTTATACACACACAAACACATAATTTCTGTGATTTATTTTATTTCTTCTGTATTTCTTCTTGCTCTTGCTCTATCTCACCAAGGTTGCTGTTCCCAATTTATTTACTTTAATTACCTTCAAATTCTCGACTCTAATATATATTCATAGTCACACTTTAAAAAGTATAATAAAACTCCCTAAATGAATGTATAAGAATCGTGTGAGTAATGAGTTTGCATTGCTTGTTAAAAAATCATTTATCTCTTCTAATACAAAATAAATCTATATGATAATCTCATATATTCACTACATGTTCCTTTGGAACATATCTAGGTAACTTAATTTCAGTTTAAGGGTTCTTCTGCAGAAACAGCATTCACCACTGCAAAAATTAGTTGTAGGTGTCTCAATTGTATTTACATGCCTGTTTGGTCATAGAGGGTGGTGAGGGTAATTGCTGGAGATGATTTTAAAACTTAGCCTTTAAATATATGCTTAAAGCAAAAACTAAAATATGACTTTTTTAAGGTAGATGTAATAATTTGATCATATTCATAGAACACAAAGGAAAAATGTTAGTAAAATATTTAAGTGCAGAAAATGTTTATACAAACACTAGACAGATTATGTATAAAATTGCTATCATATTTATTTGTTGAAGTAATATGCTGTCCTAAATATGTTTTATTATACCATATTCCCCCAAAGTGTCAACATTCTCATCCTATAAATAAAATACTTAGATTCTAAAATTCTAAAATTCTCACATGTGTATTTTTAACACTTCTGATATTTATGTCAAGTAATGATTATGATATTAGAAACTCATGCATTCTATCCGTTCAATAGAGAGAGATGTATAAGCCTTATTTCTAATTTAATGAGATATGTATATACTGATATCTTTGTAAAAGCAAAATAGGGTTCCCAAGAAGAAATTTTCTTGTTTGAAAAAGGGACAAGTTTAATGTTCTCATCAGCCATATCAACTGGAGAACAGTATGAAGATGCTGCCACTTTACATCCAAATTTTCATACTTCATTTACTGATGGATTCATTTGTGGAATTAAATGTTGGATTTGGGCAAGCAGTAAGAGAAGAGAAGGGCACAATGCAGCCTCTGCTATTTTAGATAGTTTGCTTATTTAGGAGATAGAATAAGTTCAACTGTAACTGAAATTCTGCATAATTGTTTACTTAACTATTGTGCTAAACTTTAAATTAAATATTCTTTATAATGTATGCATTAGAATATTACAGAAGATTGACTACTGTAAACTTGAAACTTCCACATGCATGGAAGCCATTTTACTCTCGGCAAAAGCACACTATTTCTCCTCTTAAACCATCCCACATTTCTTTTTGACATTTACAAATATGCCCCTTCCTGTTATGATTCTCTTGAACTTTCTGGAATTTTTGTTGTTTTGTTGTCATTATTGCCAATTTTATACTTCTTTAATGATCAAAGTTTCTTAAAAATTGTTTCTCAATAAGTGTGCCTAAAGATATACAATTGTCATCCATCTAATTTGTTATGCATTGTGTCACTCAGAAAAACCCAAACACTGTCCCCTCCCTGCAAGAGACTGCAAATCTCTGAATTAAGATCAAATCAACAATTTGCATTCTTGCAATTTAGAAATCATTTTATTTTAAAGCCTTGCTGGTATATCTCAAACGTAATTCACAAAATAAAAAAAAAAATCTTTAG
>NW_007739447.1:15164-16091 GCF_000696425.1 Galeopterus variegatus | reverse complement strand
TCTTCACCAGTAAAAGCCCTATTCCAAACAAAGACTGAAAATATTTATAGCAGGAGTAAAAAAATTCATAGACCTCAGTTCCTACCACCAAATCATTTAAAGCAATGATTATTATGAAACTTGCCAAGCAATAGAGAGCTTTGCCTCTTCCATTCGGAGTTTGTTAAAAATAGCAGCCAGTAATTTGGATATTTAAACTCTATGAACATCATTAAGCATATGAAATGTGATAAATTAACATCAGAATTTTCTAATACTAGATTTTAATTACGTATAATATTAAAAAGAAACAGCATAGTTCATTTAATGTAATCGTTACTCTAATAGCTACTTTCGGAATAATTGATTGGAATAATACTTTCTCTATCCCAAAACAATTTTCAAAGAAACAGTACTTTAAAAATACATCTTTATCTATCTCTCACACATTTCTTATAAAAAGTAGGTGAAGAGGAAGGAAAAAAAGAAAAAGAGAAACAAAGGAAAGTTGAATCAGCTGCCACTACACCCCGGGTTATCACAGCTGAAGGCTTCCTTTCCCACCCCTTTATCATTTTTACCTCAAGCTGATACTTTTTAAGGTGTATTTGGTTTGTTTGTATGTGTGTATTTTAAAATTTTTGCAGTTTGATTAAAAATAAACCTGTAAATGCATTTTGTTTTTCAGCAAAACTTTCGTGAAAAAAACGTTGTTCTATGACTGGTTCACAAACACATGCACACAGATCAATTTTAAATATCGCTGCTTAAATAAAACTTACAAACTAAAAATAATTTTTTGTAAATGTGTCAGTTCATCTTATTTCTGTATCAAAATACTATGCCCAATATCCAAGCCTAACAAAGTCATAAAATTTGTAATTATATTTGAATATCTTATATATTGTCCTTTAGCCTTCGTCTAGTGATTAAAAATATTTTTAAGAT
>NW_007739447.1:12175-13702 GCF_000696425.1 Galeopterus variegatus | reverse complement strand
GGTTCTTTAAGAGGTATTTTTTCATGAGGTATCTACCCTCATGAATGAATTAATATCATTATCACAGGTGTGGGTTCATTATCCAGGGAGGGGCTTGTTATAAAAGCAAGTTTAACCTCTTCTTGCCCTTTCTCTGGTGTGTACTCTCTTGTCCTATGATGTCTTCCACTATGTTATGATGGAAGTCCCTCACCAGATGCAGCCCCTCAATCTTGTACTTCCTGGCCTCCAGAACCATAAGCCCAAGAAATTTCTGCTGATTATAAGTTACCCAGTATGTGGCATTCTGTTATAGCAGAATAAAATAGACTAAGACAGAAAATTAGTACAGAGAGGTGATGCCATTGCTATAACAACTGCATTCATGTGCCACGTAACAATATTTTGGTCTATGATGAACTATACATACAACAGTGGTTTCATAAGATTAAAATGGAGCTGAAAAATTTCTGTTGTCTAGTGACATCATAGTCATCATAATATTGTCACTCAATTACTTTGTTTTTTAAATGCAGACTAAATGTACNCTTCATTAATGGTAAGTGACCTATACAGGAGTACCATTTTTTATCTTTTATACCATATTTTTACTGTACCATGTCTATGTTTAGATGTGTTTAGATACACAAATACTTACCATGTGTTACATTATGCCATACAGTAAAATGCTGTAGAATTTTGCAACCTAGTAGTAATAGGCTATACTGTGTAGCCTAGGTGTGTAGTAGATCGTATCATCTAGATTTCTGTAAGCAGATGTCTGTGATGTTTGCACAATGACAAAATTGCCTAATGATGCATCTCTCAGATCGTAAACCTATGACTGTCCCTGAAAATGTGGAAGCAGCTTTGGAACTGAGTAATGGGTAGAAACTGGAAGAACTCAGAGCAACAGGCTACAAAAAGTATAAATTGCTGTGAATGGGCTAGCTGTGGATTTAATGTACCCCCAAAATTCAATCCCCACTGTGGCAGTGTTAAGAAAGTGGAAAATGCTATTATGGTAATTGAAAGATGAGCTGTTGAAGAGGTGATTAGATTGTGAGAACTATGCCCAAGTAAATGGGTTAATCCACTTATGGTTTGATGGTGGTCATGGGCATGGTTCTGAAGGCTTTAAAAGGAGAAAGGGTTTCTTTCTCTGGCTTCCTCTCACCATGTAATTTGAACAGCTGCCTGCAGCTTTTGCCATTAGTAGAAGCAGCCTGAAGCCCACACCAGATGCAGCTGTCCTAGAATCATAAGCCAAATAAACTTCTTTTCTTTATAAATTATCCAGTTTCAGGTATCTGTTATAGCAACACAAAAACGGACTAATACAGAGCCTTAAAGGCAATTCTGGTGAGGGCTCAGAGGACAAGAGCTATAGGGAAAGCCTAAATCTAAATCTTCTTAAGGATGACTTGAGTGGTCATGATCAGAATGTTGGTGGAAAAATGGATGGCAAAAGCTATTCTGAAAAGGTCTCAAATAGCAATAAGAAACAAGGTATTGGAAACTGAAGTAAAGGTCATTCTTCTTATACAG
>NW_007739447.1:9272-11304 GCF_000696425.1 Galeopterus variegatus | reverse complement strand
TAATGAGTTAAGACTTTGGAGTTATTGGGAAAGAATGAATGTATTTTGCATATGAGAAGGATATACATTTTGGGTGCCAAGGGTGAAATCCTATGGTTTGAAAGTGTTCCCCAGGGCCGGCCCGGTGGTGCACTGGACAGTGCGCCGCTTGGGAGCGTGGCGGCGCTCCCGCCGGGGGTTCAGATCCCATGTGGAGACCGGTTCCCGCTCACTGACTGAGCGCGGTGCGGGCGCAACACTGAGGGTTGCGATCCCATTACCGGTCAGTAAAAAAGACAAAAAGGAAAAAAAAAAAGAAAGTGTTCCCCAAAGTTCATGTGTTGGAAAGTTAGTCCCCAATGCAACAGTGTTGAGAGATGAGATCTTTAAAAAGAGCTTAGGTTGGCTTCTGGTAAAGACGGCAGAACATACGGTTCCCAACATCACTCTCTCCCACAAACCAATCAATTTACAACTATTAAAAAGCATTGACAGCCAAGCTGGGGATGCTAGAGCTCAGGGAAAGAGGAGGAGAGACCTACGGAGTGCATGAAGGCTGGAGAAGCCACGATGAGGGAAAGAAAGGATCACTCCCGCTATTTCAAATCCTGGCTGCTTTAAGACTGACCCCAGTGAGTGCATGGAGCAAGGAATGGCAAAAGCTGCTGCTATGCCCTTCATATGAAGTTCCTTGGAGGTGGCAGGGGAGAGGAGAGCCCTGATGGTCAGCAGGCCAGCAAGACCACTAACAGGGTTTCTGTGGACTCACATAGGAGTGACGTGCCAAAACAACTGAAAAAAGGAGCCACTCAGAGGCTGGTCAGTCATCACAAGGGACTGGTGCATGGTCCATCCCATGGGAAATGTTTGGAGTGAGGGGAGTGGGGGAGATGGGCCCACCAGGGGAATACTGGGACNAATAATATGGATAGAAGGAATCTAGGTTATATTATTCAAGACAATGGGAAAATGACCCTGAAGGTATTTCAGAGTCCTTTGAGGCAAGCCAGGACCCTGAGGACAAGATCTCCAGAGAGGTGCCAGGAGAACCTCAGCATTTGATGCCATTCACTGCCTTGGGTCTCTACTTCCTGAATTTCCAAACAGTACCTCTTGATCACTCCAGCTATGGCCCAAGCAGGCACAGATGAAGCTTGGGCCACCACTTCAGAGTATGCCAACGATGGACTAAGTCTTCAGACACACAGAGTTTATGAGTTGTGGGGCTATGGTGGCCTCCACCTAGATTTTAAAGGATATCATAGACAGCCTGGAATCTCCAGCAGAAACTTGCTGCAGGTTTGGAGCTCATGCAGTGAGTCTCCTCCAGGGCAATGCCTAACTGAGCCATGTGAATGAAGTGACTGCAGCGTGACCCTAATAGCATAATGCCTAGTGGAGCTTGTGAGCTGGGCTGCCACCTAGATCCCAGAACTGTAGAATTACCAATGTGTAGGGCTAACATGGGAGAGCTACAGACATGAAACTCCTGAGAGAGCTGAAGCATGAGCTAAGCACAACAAAGCCATGGGAGCAGAGCTGCCTGAGACCGCAATGTCCCAACCCTGAGTATGCCCAGGATGCAAGGCATGGAGTCAAAGGAGATTATTCTCCAGCTTTAGGATTTAATGTTGTTTTCCCTTTGGGGATATGGGCTAACTTGGAACCAATTACCCCTTTCTTCTTGCCTCTCTTTCTCTTTTGAAATGGAGTGTCTATTCTATGCTTCTCCCACCATTGCATTTTGAAAGCACATAGGTTGTTAATTTCACAGGCTCATAGCTGGAGAGAAATTTGCCTCAGGATTAATCGTGCCTTAGGTCTCATCACCAATATCTGATTCAGACGAAACTCTGGACTTTGAAATTTTGAGTTGATGCTGTAATGAGTTAAGACTTTGGAGTTATTGGGAAAGAATGAATGTATTTTGCATATGAGAAGGACATACATTTTGGGTGCCAAGGGTGAAATCCTATGGTTTGAAAGTGTTCCCCAGGGCCGGCCCGGTGGCGCACTGGAGAGTGCGCCGCTTGGGAGCGCGGCGGTGCTCCCG
>NW_007739447.1:6775-7785 GCF_000696425.1 Galeopterus variegatus | reverse complement strand
CTGGCTTCCTGCAGGAATAACAGGGGTGCTATGGGCCTCAAACACACTCCCTCTCCTTCCTCCTTCTCCCACCCTATTTCCTTCACCCCTCCACTCTCTCCTTCCCGCTCAACTGCTCTTCAGCAACATCTTAGAATGTAAAAATAGATGGAGCTGGGGACTGACACCTCCTCCTGCAACCAGGTACACCACCGCTGCTATGGTGCCAACCCAGGGTCCTGAGGCTTGTAGCAGGGGACCAACCTCTCCTCCTGCAACCAGGCATGCTGCTGCTGTCCTAGGGCCTGCCTAGGGTCCTGAGGCAGGGATTAACCCTCTCCCACAGCCAGGCAAGGAGCAGGCCAAAAACACCACTTCCCGTGTGAGTGGCCTACCACAGCCACCACAATGGCCACGGGTTCTGCAAAAGTGGCTAGATGCCACAACCGCTGTGCAGATGGCCTGCCAGCCACTTGAGTGCATTGACACAAGGAGAGTCACCTGTGGAGACCAAAGAAAAGAAGAAGACATTTCTCTCCACAAAGCCCATTCCAGATGTTTAGAAGCATCTATTTTATGATAATAGTGGGAGACCTGAACACACCTCTCTCAGCAACAAATCAACAGAGTAACCATTACTCTTTCAGAAGGAGAGAAGAAAAATAGTGTTATTAGAGGTGGGAGGGGGGGAGAAAAGGGGAGGGTAAAGATTTGATGAGGGGCATAAAGAATAAGTATGATTTGTAATAATATATATTNATGGGAAATGTTTGGAGTGAGGGGAGTGGGGGAGATGGGCCCACCAGGGGAATACTGGGACATAGCATGGACAGATGATCTGTCCCCCAATCAGCACAGGCCCACTCTGTGTAGACTGATCGGGAATATAGAATTGCAGAGGTGCAATTTGCTGAAAAGATTCAGGTCCTGACCAGAGTTTCTATACAACCCAGGTGTACCAGACCTCATGAGACCTGGAAGTACCTACAAAGGCAACCATTATAACCTGAGCTGCACAAAAAGCCTTCCCC
>NW_007739447.1:4096-5811 GCF_000696425.1 Galeopterus variegatus | reverse complement strand
ACAAGCCAGGTAGGAGTGAGGGCCAGGAACCTCAACCATGCCCCCCAGCACCCCCAACCAGTTCAGTGATGACCACTGAGCCTCTGTGGGAAGTGCCCCAGGCTCTCGAGTGGGGACAGTGAGGGACTTCGGTCCTTGGCAATGCACCCCCCACACGTGTACCCAGCCCAGCAACAACCACTGAGCGGCTGCAAAAAACACCCCTGGCTCCTGAATCAGGGGAGTGGGAGGCCAAAGGCTTTGGCCACACCCACCTGGCATCTGCATTCAGCCCAGCAATGACCAAGCCACCATTGGAAGCCCCGGACTTGTTCCTACATTTTGTTTTAGTATCATCTTCAAATATATTTCCTCATATTCCCTTTGTTCAAGGAATACTAATCAACATAATATGCATTGAAATTTTTACATGATTTTATACAGCTAAGTTTCAACATATATTTTTGACTCCCTTTAAAGTGTTCTTTATATATAAAGTGTATACCCCAAATTATACATTATTCTAAGTATAAATGCACTTTTACAAACTGAACATGTTCAGTTTATTTTAGAAAAAGAGTACTACCAGCTTCCGAGAAGACCTCCCTTCACCTCATGCTACCTTGCAGTCACTAACATTCTGAAAAGTAAAATTAATGTAACTCTAATAACATAGATTAATTATGCAATTTTTGTGCTGTAAAAAATAGAAAAATAATTTACTCCTGTTTGTTTTTCTTTTCTTTTTCACTCAAAGCATGCAAGATTACATCAACATTGAACCCCCAAAATATGTGTAATCAATTATGATTCACTTAAAAAAAAAGTGCTTAAGTGATGAGGTTTCCTCCCCTATGAATGATATTTTGTTATTACACCACAAAATAAACTACAACACTGAAAAGGGAAGACAAAAGCAAAGTTATTTATATATTAAAGTCATAATGTAAAAGCAAGAATAAATCAAAAGACCCAATCAAAATATTCACAATTGTTTTGGGGCCCAAAGTATCACAAATATTTTTTCCCCCTTTTCACTCTTCTTTGCTTTCTAGATTTTCCATTTACAAGTATAATCTCTTCCACTATAAGATTAAAAATAAAACATCATTAAACACACCAGACTCTTTATGGACTTGTTCCTACATTTTGTTTTAGTATCATCTTCAAATATATTTCCTCATATTCCCTTTGTTCAAGGAATACTAATCAACATAATATGCATTGAAATTTTTACATGATTTTATACAGCTAAGTTTCAACATATATTTTTGACTCCCTTTAAAGTGTTCTTTATATATAAAGTGTATACCCCAAATTATACATTATTCTAAGTATAAATGCACTTTTACAAACTGAACATGTTCAGTTTATTTTAGAAAAAGAGTACTACCAGCTTCCGAGAAGACCTCCCTTCACCTCATGCTACCTTGCAGTCACTAACATTCTGAAAAGTAAAATTAATGTAACTCTAATAACATAGATTAATTATGCAATTTTTGTGCTGTAAAAAATAGAAAAATAATTTACTCCTGTTTGTTTTTCTTTTCTTTTTCACTCAAAGCATGCAAGATTACTAAATATTATTGCATATAGTTTTGCATGTTCTTTTCTAATTGCTGTATGTAACATAAATAATTTTTGCTACTCTATTGATTTCTGCTATTTCTTTGGGTTTTTTTTCTATTTTTTCCTATTTTATTTAGGTTTTATTTGCTTTTCTTTTTTCTAGCTTT
>NW_007739447.1:0-2320 GCF_000696425.1 Galeopterus variegatus | reverse complement strand
ATTACTAAATATTATTGCATATAGTTTTGCATGTTCTTTTCTAATTGCTGTATGTAACATATATAATTTTTGCTACTCTATTGATTTCTGCTATTTCTTTGTTTTTTTTTTCTATTTTTTCCTATTTTATTTAGGTTTTATTTGCTTTTCTTTTTTCTAGCTTTCTTAGAATAGAGATTTTAGAATAGAGATCAAATAATTGATTTTCAACATTTTTAAAAATTTTATATTAAATGTTCGCTAAATACAGCTTTTGATGAATCTTATAAGTTTTGATAGGTCATGCATTCATTATTATTTTATATTTTAGTAAATATATATTCCAATTTCTGTTCTAATTTCTTGTTTCACGTATAGATTATTTAGAAGTGAACATTAGTTTTCAAGGAATTGGGCTTTTTGTATACATATGTTTTTGTCTTATTTTACCTTAATTATATTGGGATCAGAAAACATACTCTAAATGATTTTTTTTCTGTATTTTATTTTATTTCTGTGAAATATCGTTTAACCTTTTTATTGCACAGCATATGGTCTTATTTGGTAAAGTCTCTAATGTGCACATGAAAAAACATGCGTTTTATAATGTGTGCACCATTTTAAACAAGCTTACTAGATTTTCATGAATTTTAGTTGTATTTTTAAATGCACAATAGAGTATTAATGAGTATTATCATAAGCAATTAACTTTGGCTTATTTTAATATGTTAGTGAAGATTTCTAAGTATTACCAAAAAAAATTCAAATTTTAGTTGTCTATGAAATTGCTCTTTATAATGTTCCCAAATATCCTTAAAACAAAATTCTACAATTTACCTATTTAAAGATTTCAGAACATATGTTTATTTTATTATTTTGTATTTTATGAGGCTCAATTATGCAATAGGATAGTAATTTATACTTTACACAATTTAGGGGATTAAACAAATAACATGTTTTAATTTCTGATGTATGACTAAAATTATAATCCTAATACCTGTTGGTTTTCTCAACAGAAATGAAAGGAAGTGCAAATATCATTTGAAATGTGACCCTTGTTTGAGATACAAAGAAAAGTTACACAACAAGGTAGGGCAATTTGGTTAGCACAAAATATTAGATGAAGTAGAGAAATTTTTGAAATACACATAGAAAAAATATGATTTTTAGACTGGGAAATCTATTAAATATTTGTATTATCAATTTACTCAAAATGACAGCAGAGTAGAAGGGAAAACCTTTTCCTAAATAATAATATAAATTTCAAAGTACATAATAAAATTGACAAGAGTCAAAAGCTAAAGATTTAACCAAATAAAATTAATGTGATTGCTTTCCTCTTCATTGACAATATAGTGTGATTTACGATTGGAGTTTATCATTAAAATGTGTAAAGTGTTTGATCGTAAGTTTAGTTTTTACTTTTAATCAGAAAATTGATAAATTTTCAATTGATAGAGGCAAGAGGATTAAACTCTTAATTCACTCCTAAGGCCTAAGAAAGACTTGCCTAAGGCGGCCACTTAGCTCACTCTTTTATAGTGTGGTACTGATAACACCAAGGTCAAAGGTTTGGATCCCTGGACAGGACAGCTGCCAAAAACAAAACAAAATAAAACAAAGTCATAATAAGAAAGACTTGTCAGCCTAGAAATATGTAGGGCCATTTGAAAATTAATTTGTATATAAAAGTTTTATTATCAAAATTTAGAGAAATATATTTATAGGATTTTAGTTTGTGTTATTTTATTTCAGTGAGTTCAGGACATAAGCCACAAACACTGCTAAATTCTACAAAACATGTTGCAACTGAAAATGAAATATTAGCTTTTAGATACCATCTTTGAAGTTCTATCGTGAACTCAGGCATTCAGGGATCTCTAGGCCATACTGCATAGATGGCCATTACAGCAACATTATTTCTCCGGAGTCAGAGACTTCCTAGAAACATTCTCCACATTCTGCAAAGAGCAATCTGTCTTCTCTGTGGAGGCTTACTGATTAAAACTAAGATTTCAACATATAGAGATAAAAGTGTCTCTGTGTTTGGTTATGTATAATATGTGTACTTGTGTGCGTAATGTGTGCATACCCTTTTCATTTTTATCATTAATTTAGAGCTCTATACTCAGTAAATGTTGGTATTTTTTACCATAAAATAACTATGAAATTCTTCTCTATTTCTGTAGTCTCTGGAAAAAAATCATTTCGTATTATTTAAATTTGAAATCAACATCTTTCAAAAATATTTATTACACGCACAAATATAGAGAACACATGAAGTATAAAGTAATTGTGAATTTTATGAATAAAGACTATTCATCTTATAGGCTAAATATTC
>NW_007739446.1:31574-36441 GCF_000696425.1 Galeopterus variegatus | reverse complement strand
CCTCCGGGTCTGCAGCCCCCCCCAGTCCCCTGGACGGCCACCCCGCAGGGGCCCGGCAGAGTGGGGACCGGAAGCGCGTGCTTTGTCGCGAGTCGCGTGGGACTGGGCAGGGGCTGTGCGCGCTGCTGGAGGTAGCTGTGGGCACCGGGGGAGGAGACGCTCACTCTCGGGCATCCCTAGGCCCCTGGTGGCACCTGGTGGGCAGGGTGGAGCGGAGACCCCCGGGGCGGCCTGGCTCGGTGTCTTCTGCTCCCGCCGAGTTTGCTCTGCTCCTGCCCGGGACCGGGACCGAGGGCCGCCGCCGTCAGATAAGCCCGCGAGGGCGGGATCCCAGCTCTGCCTTCGCCTGACCTTGGACGAGCTGAACCTCCCGTGGGGTCATCAGCAGGAAGGACGGCTGTCCAGGGGAACGGGGACGGGGCTGCCTTCCCAGAGCCGGGCAGGGCCGGTGTCCTTGCCCCTCCTTGTCGCTGGAATCCGGAGGGCTCTGGCACTTTCACTTTCTCGGGGCGGGATGGGTTTGGGAAGGGAGTCCCTCCAGCCCTTTTCCTCCATCCCGGCCCCACGTCCCAGCCCCCTGCTGCTGACAGCAGGTCACCTTGAGCGAGCTGCTTAATCTCTGGTCTCAGCTCCCCTCTAGGAACTGGAGCCCAACGGGCCCTTCCTTCCGGGGTTGCTGAGAAAGAGGAAGGACCTGGTGTCACCCACGCACCCGCGGGCCTGCCCTGCCGGGCTCTCTCATCCTGCAGCCCTCAGGCTCCCTGCTCCAGGGCGAGGTCAGTCGAGGGTCAGGTCCTGTGGCTGAGCCCCAGATCCTTTGTAGCCCACTGACTGCTCGGGCAGTTTTGGGAGCCTGCAGACAGTCACAGGTCAGGGACTTGGTGGTGAAGGCGCTGGCCTGCTGTGTGATTCAGGGTCCCGCCTGCCTCTCTTGGGAGACCCTTCCCTTGGGGTGAGGAGCATCCCAGATTCTTTTTCGCAGAGGAAACACCTGGGTATGTTAAAACCAGGTGAGATGAGAAGGGGAACCCGCGAGCTCAGCTGGGTGGTTCTGGGCATCAGGTGGGCCGCTCCGGCTGGGGGCTCCTGGAGCGAGCCTCAGTTGCCCTGCTGAGGACACCCGGGTGTCCGGCTGGCGCCTGCTCTGGGCAGACCCCGTTCCCTTTCTCTCCAGACCTTGAGTGTCATCTGTTTTAAGCCAGAGGTAGTTTCCCGCCTGCTCATTTCCTTGTGCCTCTCACTCTCGGGCTCTCAAGCGGCGCCCCTGGACCTGGCTGCGAGGAGCCGGGCACAGTTACGTCAGGGCCGGCAGATGCGGCTTCCAGCAGGGTGTGTGTCTCACCCGGGAGCTGGTGGGCTGGGGTCCGGGGTCTTCTCCTCTCTGCCTGCTTTCCCACTGCTGCTAAGGGCCTGTCAGGAATCCGGTGTGTCTGCACCAGCCCGGATGAGCAGGAGGGGAGCGCCAGGCACGGCTGGGGGCTGAGCTGCACGTGGAGGTGCAGCTGAGCGGGGGTGCGACTAGCAGCGGGGACTGGGCGCTTGTGCTGGACGCTCTGCATATTGCTGTAGGAAGGGTCATCGGAAACTCAACCCGCTTCCTGGTTATGGGCCGATGCGTCTGATTTTAACGTGAGCTGCCACACTGTGGTGTGTGTGGCAGTCTGTGTGGTGCCCCATGACCAGCGGCCGGCCTGGGGAAGGGGCGCTAACTTTGCCTTTTGGAGGGAAAGTCCTGCAAAAGCCAGAAAAAGCCAGGCTGGAGCCCCTTCCAAAGGCCTGCTGCGTAGGGTCCACTCCGCGTGGTCATAGGTCAGGGTCCCACCTGCCCAATCACGAAGTCGCCAGCATGTATCCAAGTTCTTTCCCAACACCCTCGCAGATGCCCTGAACAGTCTATGGAGGTGTCCAGGTCTTTGGGTGGTCTCCTGGGGCGATAGTGGAGCAAGTTTGAGAGACCCCGGGAGGTGTTCCTAGGGACAGGCAGTGTCAGGCTGTTTCAGAAACAGGCTTCCTGGCTCCCCACAAGAGCAGTGGGACTTGGGGACCAGAATGTGGGTGGTGGTTGGTGCAAGGGGAAGGAGGGGCAGGCACTCCTACAGACCACCTGGCCTGACCCAGGTCTGCCCCTCCTGGCTGTGAGGGGTCTCCTGACCTGTGTCAGCAGAGCTGGAAGGTGCCAAAACATCCTCTGGTCCCCCTGAAGCCACCCATGCTAACCCCGCCGGATCCCTCACAACAGGCGTGTAAGCCTTGGCCTTGAACTGTCCCTGCTGCCTCGACCCCCAGGCCTTCACGTTAGGGGTGCCCGTGTGTTTTATGGAGCCCTTGGCCCTCCTGAGAGTGAGTCTGTTGGGCGGAGGGGAGGGGCTGGCATGGCCAGTGGAGGGGCACGTTCCTTCCCCTGTTTCCCAGCCTCCGCTTACACCCATGCGGCAAGCCCTGCGAGGCGCCTTCTGAGGGGCGTGTGTCTGGAGTGACGGGGTCCCCTCCCCAGGATGGGCACCGTGCTCCTCAGCACTCGAACATTTTATTTTGATGTGAGATTTCTCGATTTGAAGTGAAATGACACGTCAATTCTAGGTAGAGGTGGTGTCGAGGTGGAGAGGACGCCGTGTTTGGGGGGCGACCTCTATCCCGACTTCAGAGTAGAGTGGGCTGTGTAACTGACTTGGTGGAGCCCACCCTCTCCCTAGCTGTGCAAGTGTGTCTGGAGGCCTGTGCCTCCCTGTGGGAGGCAGTGGGGAGGGTGTGGGGTGGGAGGGCTGGCAGGTCCCCTTTGAGCTTCCACCCTGGGAGTGGGGTGGCTGCAGGTGGGCTCGCTGTCCGGGCAGCTCCTCTCACAGCTTCCTCTGTGTGGCTGGTGTCCTCTTTCAGATTCCTTTCCATGATCTCATGCTGAGCCCATGGTGGTCCCTGGGGTCTTCTGGCCTACCTCTGTTGTGGTGACCAGTCCCCAGGTGCACTGACTGAGGCAATCCTGGGCCACATTTGTCCAGTGGGGTGTTCGCTGCAGGCGGGGTGGTGGGCGATGCCCTGGGCTACCCTCGCGGGACTGCCACCACCAGGACAGTGAGACGGTGGATGTTGTGAGCCTGCCAAGCAAGTGTCGGGCTCACCTTTGGGCCAGGGGATTTAGGAAGCAGCACAGTTAAGATGGGGAACAAGCACAGGGGTTTCAGGTTCTATCCTGACTAGCAAGGACAGGAGGCAGTCGCTCCCGTGCAGTTTCAGGACAGTTCCAGCAGGGGAAGGGGCGCCTTCTCCAACACGAGCCAGGCAGCAGACAGCACCTTCTTACCGGGAATCCTTGTGGTGCATCTTGGGGCCATGGGTGTCATTTATGGCGATTGCTGATATTTAATGTGTGTGAGGGGCCAGGGAAGGTGACAAAACATGTGTACTAGATTCCCTTTCAAAAACCAGAGGAAACAAAAGATTTACACAAAACCCCCAGTGCAGCTGCTGGAAATTCAGGCCCGTTGCCGGTGCCTCCTCCTGCCTGTGATGTCCTTAGAAATCTCGTGGCTGAGTGTGAAGTCACCCTGCTGAGCCCATGTGGGCTCCATGCGTGTATGTGTGTGTGTACGCCATGGGGGGTCGAGAGGGCTTGGGGGTCCCTCCCCAGCAAAGGGTCACATGGTGTTGGTGTTGCCCAGTCCAGAGTGGCTGGAGGCTGCCTCCGCCAAGGGTCCGGGGTAGCATGGAGCGGGTGGTGACACCTCTGCCCCTGCCGGGTCTGAAATCTGCTCCCAGCTCATGTGCCTTTGGTCACTGTGAGGGGCCTTTGCCTTTTGGACCCAGATCCGTGGTTTCCTCTTCTGGAACATTCCCTGGGCCTCCAATCTTGATGCTGTGTTGGGGTGGGCATTGGAGCTGTGAGTGCTCGTGGTGGTGGTCGCTACTCAAAGGGGGGTTTCTGGGGGTGGGTTTGGGTCTGATGGAGGGGCCCAAGGATCCAGGCAGGCCAGGGCCCTCTGGGCATTGGTTACCGGGGCCATTGTTCGATCTCTAAGGATTGTCTGCCAAGGCTGCGATTGTCTTGGGCCTGGGGTGCAGCCATGAACAAGGTCTCCACCCTGGTCCTGGGGTACATGGGGAGTGAGTTCTGTGCGGAGAGGGAGCAGAATAGGGAGGGGGCTGGAGTCGGGGTGAGACAGGGAAGCTGGGGGCAGTGGGGCTGGCAGAGAGAGCACTGGGTGGGCTCTGAGCAGGGATCTGCAGGACTCACTGGTGGGGAGAGGATGGCCAGTTGCCTCCCAGAAGCGAAGCCTTGCGGCCCCAGTGGTGCTTGTGGGGTGCGGCTGGCCCTTGCCAGAGGCACCTCGGGATGAGTCAGGGCTGCCACCATGGGACACTGAGGTGGCCGAGGGGACTTCCCCAGGAAAGGCAGCCTGGAACTGGCTGGGCAGAGCCGCCCTGCCAGGCAGGGCTTCAGCGGCAAGAGTGCGGGTGTGGGGGCCCAGGGCAGACCCCAGCAGATGGTGGCCGTGCCCTCCACGGGGCTCTGGGGAGGGGAGATCTCATTTCGAGGGAAGGAGTGGGGTGTGGGCATCACCGGGCTTGGATGCGGAGTTGCCACTATGCTGTGTGTCTGTAGTGTGGTAACCCACCTCTCTCTGTGCTGGGCCGCTCTTTGGAGTCAGGTGGGCTCCAGTACTTGACCCCAGCTGTCCCCCTACCGAGAGCTGTGCGGCCTGCTCAGTGCCCTTCCAACAGTCTGGATTGGCGTTAGGAAAGAGGTGTGCAAGAGGGCGAGCTGCTTTGTCCAGGGCATGGAGCTGGTCAGGGCCAAGACCACAGGGCAGCGTGGGGTGGTGGCTGGCTTAGGGGTGCTCGACTACTTGGTAAATACCACAGATCTCACCAA
>NW_007739446.1:25292-31292 GCF_000696425.1 Galeopterus variegatus | reverse complement strand
GCTCTTTGGAGTCAGGTGGGCTCCAGTACTTGACCCCAGCTGTCCCCCTACCGAGAGCTGTGCGGCCTGCTCAGTGCCCTTCCCACAGTCTGGATTGGCGTTAGGAAAGAGGTGTGCAAGAGGGCGAGCTGCTTTGTCCAGGGCATGGAGCTGGTCAGGGCCAAGACCACAGGGCAGTGTGGGGTGGTGGCTGGCTTAGGGGTGCTCGACTACTTGGTAAATACCACAGATCTCACCAAGGCTGGCAGGAATGGACCAGAGGTGAGCCCTGCGGTGAGCTAGGGGCTGTCTTTCTTTTCTCCTAGCAGTGAGGTGGGCGTGGGGCAGTGCCACCTCTGTTGGGACCTCTGCCTGTTGGATGCATGGCCACAGTCTTGAGCAGCTTCTGGACCTGACCTGAGGGCTCCCGAGCAGCCAGGCTCTTGCATCTGGGGATGGGTGACCTTGGGCCAGGACACCTTCCAGGGCCGCTATCCTCAGGCCCTGCAGAGCGTGGCTTGCGCTGAGTGTGGCACAGCCGAATGCAGCAGCAGGATGGTGGTCAGGCCCAGGCGATACCCCCAGAGATGACGGGCGAGTAAGCTGATGTTAATTGTGTCTATGCTGCCTTCTGCCCAGGCTGCCCAGGGGTCTCCTGGAATCATCCCTGTTGGAATGTAAATTTTGTAAGCGCCTTGAGGGCAAAACGTGTGATGTTCTATGTTAAGTATTGACCGCAAGTCATGACCTTGGAGTCACTTTGTAGTGACGCGAGGCCAGGGTGACAGTGTGGGGCCAGTGGGGCCTGGGAGTGGGCAGCACTTGGGAAAGGCCAAGCTGGTCTCCTGGCAGTGGGCTGGGGCTGGGCGGAGCCAGCTCCGTGAGCAGGCGGCCTGGCCCTGGGAGGCCTGGTGTGCTTCTCGGGGGTGCTGAAGTGGTGCCGCGGGCAGAGTGCAAAGGGTTAATGCCCTTCCTTTATGAGAAAGAGGAAAACTCGCACTTCAGAGTGGAGATCTGGTCTGTGTGGATAAGCTCCATCCTCAGCACAACGGAGCCAGACCATGAGGTGGCCCGGCTGTCAGGCCTGCCCACGTCCCAGCTCCCCTGTCCGTGGCCGTGGTGCTTCGGGGGTCCTTGACTCTTACGCCAGGAGTGCCAGTGTGCAGGCCCCAACCAGGGGGCCCCATGTCTGGGGGTGCTTGTGCTGCTGCTGCCAGAGCATTTGGGGTCTGGGGGCATGTGTGAGGGGCCCGGGGCCTGGCTGGCCGAGGGTTTCTGTTTCCTCTTCTCTCCTTGGACGGTTTCTTTTTGAGAAAACAGTTGGGGAGGAGAGAGCCTTTTCTGAACCACGTGGGCCTGGGGTGGTGTGTTATGATCGTTGAACTCCTGCGGTCTAAGGGGTTTTCAGGCAGCACCCCATGCCTGCCTGGTGGTGGGACTCAGCACTGTGGGCAGCCGTCTGTGGGAGTCAGGGCAGCGAGTCCCACCGCAGCCTTTGTTTACTGTGCAGTCAGAAGCTTTTGGTTCTGTGCTGCTGCAGCCTGAGGCTGAGGACACCCATGTCCCGGGCATGTGACTGCCTGAGCCTCCACGCAGGGTCATGCGAGGTTGTGGGGAGGACGTGGAAACGTGCTCCAGCGTTGTCTTGCTGTGCCTCAGTTTCTCCCACCAGGAGCCGTCCGTCACAAAGGGGGCCATGACCTCTCGTCTCTTTGGCTCTGTCTGTGGGGCTTTGGCGCCAGCAGGTCGGGCCTGGGCCCTCAGGGAGGCTCAGAGCAGCCTTGGCAGTCGCTGGGGAGGGACTGAGTGGAGTGGAGATCAGAGGCGGGAACCACGCCAGGCTGCTCTAGGGTTTCCCTCCACCTCACCGGGGTCCTGACCACAGCCAGATGGGGCTGTAACACGAGCCGCCCCGGGAGGGCCCCTCAGATGCTGGGGTGTGGGAGCTGGTGCAGGCAGGCGGCCCAGCTCCCCACCCACATGCCCACCGCCCCTGCGTGGCTTGATGGCCACTCTGGCCTTTGAGGGGGGAGAGTTGGACCAGGACCAGCACCAGCCATGTGACAAAGCGGGTGTCGGAAAGTGACTTCCCTGAGGCCGCCTTTCCCATGAGGGGGCATGTCCTTTGGACGGAAAGTCCCAGAACCACACTCTGCTTGTGAAGCTCTCAGAGCAATATCCCGTAGATAGCGGTGTCCCGTAGATGCCATGTGTCCTGGGGCCCCACCCCACTGGGTTGCACAGTCTGGGGGCCACGTGTGTGAGCATGTGTGTGTGTGTTGCTGTGCATACGTGCAAGCATGTGTGCATGCGTGTGTTGCTGTGTATGTGGGTGTTGCCGTGCATGCGTGCAAGCATGTGTGCATGCGTGTGTTGCTGTGTATGTGTGTGTATATGAGAGTGTACATGCATGGGCATGCACACGTGCTTGTGGTTGCTGAGTGTGGTGTAGTGAGGTGAATGTGTGCGTGTGTGAGTGAGGTGAGCGTGTGTGCTTGTGCATGTCTGTGTGGATGTGCATGACACACGTGAGCGTGTGGGTGTGCGTGTGTGTTGGCATGTCTGTCGCCGGGACTCCCCGGCACACTTGCTTGCTCACAGCGTCCATGTTTGTGGCGCTGCCTCCTGAAGAGTCGGCGAGTACCTCCTGAACAGTCGGCGAGTACCTCCTGGTACTTTCCAGGTTTTCTGGACTGGGGCGAGTCAGGTTTTTAGAACTGCCGACAGTGGGGTCTTCGCCCAGACCGTGGGGGCCGAGGACTCTGCGCTGGGGTCATGACAGGTTTGGCAGCCTCAGAGGCGAGTCTCTGGATGTCTCCCATGTGTGGACAGTGGCTGCGTGCCTTCAGCATCTGGAAGCCTTGCCCGATTCCCCCCCCAGTCCCAGGTGCTGTCAGTGTGTCCCAAGAGAATCCTCACTCCTGTCCACTGTGGGGCCACGTGGGCGCTGCGGGCTGGGGTGGGCGGAGGGGGGCGCCTGTGCTGGTGGGCCTGCCCAGCGCTGCTCTGTGGGCCTTGCTCCTGTGCTCGCGTGCCTGTGGTTTCGGGCCACAGCTGGAGCTTGTCCTGATGGAGGGGCCTTGTGGAGGGGGACTGTGTGGGGCCCACCTGCCGCTCCAGGCGTCCGAGGTGTACATAGCGTTAGGGTGACTGTGCCCCGGTCTCTGCCTCGGTACCCAGTCCACAGGACTGGGACAGATGCCCCAGCATCCATGGGACACCAGCCTAAAGGGGAGGGTATTGTTTTTGGTGGGGGGAGGGACAAAGGTCGTAAGTACAAAGGAAACAAGATCTGATTTGCCAACTCTGGAGGTTCGTGCGAGCTCGTTGACTCAGCAGTGAGGGTCGCTGGGCCCCGTCTCCCTCTCCGTGAGCCAGGGTGAGAGGGAGGGTTCAGTGGGAGCTGGGGTAAGGTGCTGGGAAGGGGTTGGACCCTCGGCTGCTTCCCTGCAGAGCAGGTGCGCTCTAGAACAATCCTCCACTCTCCTGGAAGCCCGAGATGGGAAAGGCCTGGGTTGATCCTACCCAAGTGCACTTGTTCCAGCAAGGAGCACTCCGGCAAAAATGCCACCAGAGCAGGGTGGCTGTTTGGGGCTGGCGGGTTGTGGGTGCTCTCGTGTCTCAGTATTTGCTCTGTTTTCTCCTCAGAATGCATTGCTGTTAAAAAAAAAAAAAAAAAAGCGGGGGAGCGCTCAGCCTGGAGCCTTTCTGGGTATCGTGGCCTGAATGCAGAATTCTCCCATCAGCTGCGCCCCATGGGGGGTTCCACTGGCCTCGGTTAGCCAGGCTGCTGGATTTTAGGGTGCAAACAGCTACAAAAGGTGGGGGGCAAAGGGCAAGGTCTAGGGAAAGTGATTAAAAAAAAAAAAAAAAAAAAAGCGTGGGAGCGCTCAGCCTGGAGCCTTTCTGGGTATCGTGGCCTGAATGCAGAATTCTCCCATCAGCTGCGCCCCATGGGGGGTTCCACTGGCCTCGGTTAGCCAGGCTGCTGGATTTTAGGGTGCAAACAGCTACAAAAGGTGGGGGGCAAAGGGCAAGGTCTAGGGGTCGTTAGTTGACCTTCAGGGTCCTGGAACCTAAAAACACTTTATCCCAGTGCTTAACCACCTCAGAAAGAGCCTGGCCACTGGGAGGTGGTTTCATGAGGGTGTTCCTGGCTCCGGCCTCTGGGCTGTCCACTGGAGGCCGAGCACATGAAGTCACCAGGTGGAGCTCCACTCTGTTGTGCTGCCCGTGGTTCTAGGGGGATTGTCACCTGGGTCCCATGCCAGGCCTCGAGTGCACAACTGGGTCTCCGTGTGACCCAGGTCTGGTCCCCAGTGTTGGTGAGCTTGACAGACTGCGTGCCATGATGGCAGGAGGAGTGGAGGCTGCCGGACTCTGGTGACCAGGGTCATTATCACAGCCCTAGGTACGTTTCTGGCTCTTGAGTCTTAGGGGTTCCTTTCTGCTCCTACCTTTGGAGCCATTTGGGGAGAATGGTCATAAATCCCAAATACAAGTTCCAAGCAGGAAGGCATGGGGCAGGAATGTGCTGGCCACGCTTAGAGGAGGAGAGGGTGCCTGGACGTGGGGAGGGTGACGGCAGCCTTGCTGTCGAAAAAGGAGCTGGGGTCTACCCTGGAGGGAGCACTTTCCGGCCCCACAGCTGGGAATAGGGGATCTGACCAGACGTCCCATAGCAGACCACTGCTGGACGGGGTCTGGGCTCTGCCCTGCTTAGCTTTGCCTGTGGCCCTGGGCAACCCCAGCTGAATTCCACCTGCCCTGCCATTTGCTCCCTGCTGCCAGGACACCTTCCACATTTGGTCACCTCCTGGGGACAGCTTGTCATGCCTGGATTTGGAAGTGGCCCCTGGAAGAGGCTGCTCCCTACCAGGACTGCACCGTCCCTGTCAGGGTGTAACTATTTGCTGAGGACAGAGTACGTTTGCATTTCACAAAGGCATGAGATGGAGGAAAAACCAGTGTAGATGAAGAACAGGAGACTTGAGGTAGCCTATGGTGGGGGTTGGCAGGGAAGGAGCAAGGTGGATTTTCTGCTTGATGGGAGCGTTTGAGCCTTGATGGGGCCAGGTGATCAGGGGAATGTGGGGGTCAGGACTTAGCAGATGTACATTTTCTCGCACAGGGGAAGCCACGTCCAGTTTAGTCCAGTGGGCTGTGGTGGAGGACGCGGCCCCCCAGCACCTCCAGTGTCCGGAGAGGCTGCCGTGTGCTTTGAGATGCATCAGACCTCAGCTGGACAGCCTAGTGCTCCTTGGGGGTGCATGGACGTCTGTCCACCTTGCTTTAATTGGGTTGTTTTCATAAAAAAACGAAAGGTGGAAACACGGGAGGCCTCCTGGCTGGCTCTCCCCACTGCCTTCCTGGGCAGAGGAGGCCGGCATTGTTCGGGCCCTCGCACTCCGTGTTGCCCTGCGTTGCAGGAGGACTCCGTGGTCTTGGTGGGCCTGCAGTATGCCTAGAGGGCCCGTCTTGCGCAGGCCCCTGTCGAGGGCCACGGTCTCTGAGGACAGCTGGGCCTGGTGGTCACTCACGGAGCAGCTGGAGAAGCCTCTGGGTAGATCCGCTGCTGGGACTCTGAAGGGAGGGCTGCTGCCCCCACGTTGGCACCTCCCCGAACACACTCCCAGACATTGTTAGGATTTCTCTGATTTCTCCTAATGCTTTCTCTGTCCCGGCACCCCATACAGGATGCCACATGACATTCAGTTGTCCCCTCTCTGAGGTTCCTCTTGGCTGTGACCGTTTCTCAGGCTTTCCTAAATTTTGATGGTCTTGGACAGTTTTGGGCGAGAACTGGTCAGGTGTTTTGGAGAATGACCCTGAGTTAGGATTTGTCTGATGTTTGCTCTCATGGTCAGTCTGGGGCTGTGTGTTTTGGGAGGAAGGTCTCTGAGGTCACGTTCCTTTCTCGCCATGCCACATCTGGCCCACGTGTCACCAGGGCTCTGCTGGCGGGCACTGGCAGGCACTGGCGGGCGTCTCTGGGGTGGCGTCGCTCTTGGTCTTTTTCAT
>NW_007739446.1:10873-24292 GCF_000696425.1 Galeopterus variegatus | reverse complement strand
AGGGCTCTGCTGGCGAGCACTGGCGGGCACTGGCGGGCGTCTCTGGGGTGGCGTCGCTCTTGGTCTTTTTCATCCTTTATTCGATGGAGCGCAGCCCATGCTCAGTCCCGCCTCGGCCTTCCCATTTCATCTTATTTCTTTAAGCAGTGACACTTGTGGATACTTTGTGTTCAGTGTGGTGACAGTTCCCACCATGGTCCCCGTTCAACTCTGGGACGGGTGCTGTGCTTTGACAGCCTCTGCCTGAGTGCCCCGAGGCTGTAGCCAGGGTAGTCCAGGGGACCTGGGGCCCCTTGCTGCTCCTTTCTCGCCATGCCACATCTGGCCCACGTGTCACCAGGGCTCTGCTGGCGGGCACTGGCAGGCACTGGCGGGCGTCTCTGGGGTGGCGTCGCTCTTGGTCTTTTTCATCCTTTATTCGATGGAGCGCAGCCCATGCTCAGTCCCGCCTCGGCCTTCCCATTTCATCTTATTTCTTTAAGCAGTGACACTTGTGGATACTTTGTGTTCAGTGTGGTGACAGTTCCCACCATGGTCCCCGTTCAACTCTGGGACGGTTGCTGTGCTTTGACAGCCTCTGCCTGAGTGCCCCGAGGCTGTAGCCAGGGTAGTCCAGGGGACCTGGGGCCCCTTGCTGCATGTGCTGCTGTGGGCCCCTTAAATGTGCATCTTGAAGGTGCAGAAAGAATTTTTTTTTTTAATTTTTTAATTTTTTTCCTTTTTGTCTTTTTTTTGTGACTGGTAACAGGATCGCAACCCTCGGTGTCGCGCCCATACCACGACCGGCAATGGGATCGCAACCCTCGGTGTCGCGCCCACACCGCGCTCAACCAGTGAGCGGACCGGTCTCTATATGGGATCCGAACCCTCGGCGGGAGCGCCGCCGCACTCCCAAGCGCCGCACTCTACCGAGTGCGCCACCGAACCGGCCCGCAGAAAGATTATTGACAGGAGGTGGCTGCCTGTGGCAGAAGGCAGAAGTCTGGCGCAGGGGGCACAAAGGCTCAGGCTTGTGGCTGTTTTCCGGGCACTGATGGCGACAGGGCCAGCAGCTGCCCTCTGCGCCACTCCAGCAGCTCCTGTGCGTGTTTGAATTCTGACGGGCTGTGTCTGCAGAATTAACCACCTGCACGCGCTTTCTTAGACACCACTAAAAATCCAAGTGCCAGCATCCTGGCGCCGCGGGTCAGGGACGTTTTGGCAAATGTTTCACGCATGTTTGTGAAGTAGTTTTCCATGGTTCCCTGCGCCCCTGGCTCTGGACGTTCCCTTGTCGGCGCCTGGGGTCCTTCCTCTTCTTGGGATGCATCTGTGGGCTCAGCCTTCCGGTCCCCGGCCCAGGAGACCTCGCCCTTGACCGTCAGGACTCCAGGCCTTTGTTGTCCACTGTGGGTCTTCTTGGCTGAAGGATCTTTGTTTTGAAGCTCCACTAGTCACGTTTCTCATGATGGAAGGAACCAGGCGAGCAGTCACACGTGAGGCAGAACACGGCGCAGGGCTTTGGAAGAGCCTCGAGGACCGGCCTTTTCCTAACTCTCGTCCCCACCCAGTGGCTCTGCAGAACCCAGGCATCTGTGAAGGTGCCTTTCCTGTCACTCCTGTCTGCGTTCAGGGTGACTGCGTGGCCTTGAGGCCTCCCAAATTTCTGTGCGTCTCGGCTTTGGAGGAATCACTGAGATTTCTAAGTCAGCTTTCACTAGTGGCCTGTAGTAAAGGGCAGGCCATTTCCTCTGTAACGTAAAAGGAGCAGGCTTTAAAGAGTATTTCTGTAAATGCGGCGAGTTGAGTGTTTTCAAGCCTTAAATGAGGAGGGGACTCAGAGTGGGTTTGTCGGGAGGAGCGAGAGGGGAGACAAATTTTATTGTTGGGGGAGTTGGTATTATGGTTAATCCTGTGACCTCCTGGCCATAACAGAGATTAGACATCTGACCCACCAGTGGATACTGGCCCTTCCATTAGGGCAGATTAACCTTGGCTGGGGCGGGGCTGTCTCGCTCCCGCCTGGGGACAGCAGGTGACCGTGTCCCACCCTCCCGGCCACTGTGCTGCCTGCCTTGAGTGCTTGGCTGAGGACACCTGATCCGGGCTGTCAGCCCTCCCTCGTCACGCGGTCCCTCCCGCCAGCATCCAGCACTGTCAAGGCCACTGCTACACCGCAACTGGGGGCTGCCTGCTGGGGAGGGGCACCACCGGGACCCTCGCCCCGGGAGGACACTGCTGGCCACCTGGCCAGCCTGTTGGGGTTGGAGCTGCCGTCTCCCTTCCCAGCACCTGCACACCAGGCTTTCCTCTGCTCAGGTCTGTCCCGAGATCCTTCCGGTCATCATGAATGCGCAGAGTGACGAGGAAGGGGACGCCACCCCAGGTGAGTGGCTCTATCCCTGTAACACAGATGGATCTCAGCCAGAGGAGAGCCCGCTGCCCTTCAGAGTGGCCCTGGCAGGGCTCGTGCCTGGTGACTTGAGTCCAGGCTGGGGGAGCGCAGGGACTCGGCCTAGGTGTGCTGCAGCCCTGCGGCTGTCAGCTCCGCTGCCGTCAGAACCCTCTGTGCATGCAGAAGGATTAGAAAGGCCGGCGGAAGCGGCCCTGGTGATCCTGAGCCTCCTTTTTAAAATCAAGGCTTCCTTTGTTCAGACTTTGGTTGTAGTACGTCCTTCCTTCTCAAAAAATATGTAAACTAAAATTTGAATGTATTTAGATTTAAAAGAAATTAGGGGATACATGAAAATAAAGAATCATGCAGGTAATATGGTCACAGTGTTTTTGTTTTATGGAAATTTGTGTTGATCCCTCAGGTAGAAGCATTTGGTTTTTAATTAAGAGTCTCCGGAGGCTGGTAGGTGGCTGTGGTGGCGCCCACGGTCTCGGCTGCGGGCAGAGCCCGTCTTCCCTTCAGCCCGGCCCCTCTGCTCACGTCTGTCTCCTCGCCCTGTTGTAACCATGACAAGGCACTTCCACATCCCTCAAGTGGACGTCTCTGTCCCCTGGGTACACACGCACTTTTGAAAGCACACCCGATAGGGGCTAAAAGACACTCTTCTCAAAACTTTCGGGGAAATGTATTCTTTATGACATATTAATGATTGTAGTCATGGCTTAAGACTGTTCAATGACCAGAAGGGATGGTCACGGTTGGTTGCAAACTCAATCTCCAAATTGGAAGGATTTACCCAAATTCTGATGGCCTGTTTGGTGGTTCCTTTGGTTGGTTGTGCATTTTTCCATTTTTTGCACTCGCCATACATGTTACTTTGACAGGCGGCAGCATGGAAAACCAAAGGCGTGAGGGTCTCACTGCTGGTGCCCCTCTGTGCCCCACTGTGCCTGCAGCGCCTGGCTTGCTGTGTGCGGGTAGTTGGTGTATGCGTCCTTCGCATGGTGGCCTCAGGGCCAGAGCCTGGTCTCTGTCCCCCGCATTTACTTTGGGGTCTTCCCTGAGGGCAGACGGCTTGCTGAGTGCTCATCTAGCTTAAGTGAGCTGTGCTCTATTTTACCTCGCGACTCCCCCAGGTGGCATTTCAGGGAGCTCCTTTGTCTGTTTTTTGTTTCTTTGGAGTCCTTTTGTCGGGAAGGTGGGTGTCTTCAGTGTCTGACGAATGTTTCATTCTTTCCGAGAGGTCTGAGCCACTGTCGTGGGCGTGGAGTGTCTGTGGGAAAGACATTTGTTTCCTTAGGTTAAGTAAACGTGGTTGCTATGTGCCCGTTTCTTCTACTGTGCAACTGGTAGAAGTTTCTGATAAACAGTGGTTTCTTGCAAACAACAGTCCCGTGCTGCTAAGGAACCAACCGTGACCAGCTGTGCTTTCCAAATAGACTGTGGTAGGGTGGCCAAGCCATGTCCAGTGCTCCTGACTCGGGGACACTTGGTGGCTATGGGGGGCAAAGCCTCCGAGTGCCACCCTTCCCATGTTGGCCGAATCTGCCCTGACTGGTAAAGTGGAGGCCAGAGAGCCGACGACTTTGTCCAGGGTTGTGAACGTGGGGCCGGCCCGTCAGAGGCAAGTCTGAAACTCTTGCCTCCACCTCCCTCTCTGGGGCTGCTGGGCTGTGCCGGAGCTTCCTGTGTGGCTGGTGTGAGAAATGCTCTCACCCGTCCAATGCCAAAGGATGGACATGGGGACATGAGGTACAGCGAAGCGAGACTTTTAATAACGGCCTTGCAAGTCCGGGTGTCCGTGAGTGGGACAGATACACAGAAAAGGGCTGTAGAAAGCAACTTATTCCCTAGTACGCAAGTCCCTGCCCCCACTTCCTCATTGGCTGAGTACTACGGGCTGCATAATCTTCCCGAAAGACACCTAAAGTGTATTACCCCCTTGCAAGGAATTCCTTTGCCTGGGGGCTCAGCCACGAAAAGGCCCACTAAAGCCCCGTGAAGGGAGAAACACCAGGGACTGAAGAAAACCGTGGGGCTAGTAACCGGTCACCATCTCAGGACAGCCTTGTCTGTTCAGCGACCCTCCGGGAACGGGCTGGACCCGTCAGACAACTTTTGGGCTGGGCCTGAGTCCGTTAGAACACCCCCAGCTAGAGCATTTCTGAAAGTGAATCACTTAGATTATTCTCTTACAGCTGGCGCCGGCACCGCTGCCGGGGCTGGACCCGTCAGACAACTTTTGGGCTGGGCCTGAGTCCGTTAGAACACCCCCAGCTAGGGCATTTCTGAAAGTGAATCACTTAGATTATTCTCTTACAGCTGGCGCCGGCACCGCTGCCGGGGGCGTCCGCCTTTCGTGCCTTTTAGACGGAGCGTCTGGTCCAGAGATGAGCACGTTTCATCTTCATTTGCTCCAGAAATTGCTGGTGACTGCTGCCTTCTCTAAACAATTGATCATCGTGCCCAGAAAGAGGACACTGAGCAGGAATCCACTTAAAACAGGAACTAGCGGGGCAGGGACCTCCACCGGGCCTCCATCTCGGAAGGACACCTCCAGTGTACAGGAAAGATTTCTAGAAGTTCGGTTTTGTTAGAGCGTACTTGTAGTTTTCTTTTAACCTGACTTTGATGTAACTTCAGACCAGAAAAGCTGCAGGGAGAGCGTGAAGACTTGTGCGCTGTCTGCCGTGTTGCCCAAATGCACTGCCACATGCGCCCCGTCCTGCTCCCTCCGTCCTCCCGTCACCGTCTCTCTCTCTCTCATCTTTTAACCTGACTTTGATGTAACTTCAGACCAGAAAAGCTGCAGGGAGAGCGTGAAGACTCGTGCGCTGTCTGCCGTGTTGCCCAAATGCACTGCCACATGCGCCCCGTCCTGCTCCCTCCGTCCTCCCGTCACCGTCTCTCTCTCTCTCTCACTTTTTTCCTGAACTGTTTGAGCGTAAGTAGCAGATATGATGCACCCGTGACAGGGTGTACTTCCTAAAACAAGCCCGTTTTCTCTAAACACCCCCGCGGTGTGGGTCGCAATGCCAGGAAGTGAGCGCTGGCACGAGAGAGATGTTAGGTTTCACCAGCTGCCCGTATGTCCTTTATACGAAGAAAGTCTGGGGTCGTGCTTTGTGATCAGTTGTCCTGTCTCCTTCACCCTGGCACTTTCCCCGGTCTGTCTCCTGTGACGTTGGCGATTTTGAAGAGCGGGGCTGGTTGTTCTTAGGGCGTCTCTCAGTTTGGATTTGTGTGAGACCTGCTCACAAGGACGCATTGGCAGGAGCCCCACCAATGACGTGTGTCAGGAGCACAGTGCCGGTCGTCCCGTGCCAGTGACATCAGCATTGGCCCCTGTTGACTCCGCTGAGTGCTGCCCATGTAGCTCACACCCCGCTCCCCAGGCTTCACCACTGGCCACTGGCGGTCCCTGCCCAGGGCAGTGGTGGTGGGTTCCTGGTGGGTCTGCACTTCCTTTACCGCCTCTACCTGATGAATTGGCATTCTGCAGCAAGGAGCCGCCTCCTCCCCTTCGACCCCTTTGCTTGTGTCATAGGGACGCATGCTGGGTCAGGGTCTTGCTGTGATCAGCTGTCTGACGCTCAGGCGGCCTCAGTAGTCACCGGGCCACCTGGCTGCCTTCTGCCGTGTCCCTGTCACTTTCTGAGCACTTCCTTCCTTCAGGCTCGTGGCACGCATCCCCTGCCTAGCCCCGGAGTCACCGTTCCTCCCGGAAGCCCTGAGTGGATGGTGGTGCCAGACTGGTCAGCTGCTCAGGGCACTCCTCACGCTGCCCACCCGATGCCCACCTTGTGTCTCTCCCTCATTTGTCTCCCCAGAGTATCTCCTTTCTGCCGCTGCTCTCCAGAGCGTGCGTCTGGTTCTCTGGTATGGCCGCCTTCTAGCTTTGAATGTCTAGACCCGTGGGTCATGGTGACTCGTGGGCATGGTGTGGTGATGGGGACGCAGGTCCCCCAGGCTGCTCTTCCTGCTCACCCCATATCTCTGCCTGCATCCAGCACCCAGGAGCCTGTGCCCAGCTGCTGCGAGGGCCGGGTCCGAGGGGCTTTGTGCAGAGGGGACAAGTGTCTGCAGTGCCAGGCGGGCCATGAGGAGGTGCTTCTGAATGCTTCCCCTGCCAGGTCCCCGTGCCCAGGACATCATTACTTGCCCATCACATGAGAGGGTTCCAGGCTGTCTGCAGCAGTGGTTTGCACTTGTCTGGGGCAGCTGGAGCCTTGATGATGACAGCCTCCAGGGAGCAGGAGATGCCTCCCTTTTGGGGATGGGACCAGTGCTGGCCCAGCTAAGGGGACCCTGAGCCGTGTGGCAACTGTGGGTTGTGCTTGGAGGGATGGCTGGGACACTGGACTGAGCTGCTGCTGGGAGCTTCCCCAGGAGACGTGGTTGGGGTCTTGCTACAGGTGCCCCATCAGTGTGCCGCGTGGCAGTGGATGGGCATACACTGGGGGGACGGGCACCTGGCTGGGAGCCCATGGTTTCCCTTGTTCTGATGTGGGTCGTAAAGGAATCTTGCGGTCTGACCTAGGCCCTCATGAGGGTCCCGATGTGGTCACATATTGAGGTGCTCTAGTTCACAACTTAGGGACCTCATAAGCGGCACCCAGGGGCAGCGCAAGACTTCAGTGATGGCTGCAGCTGCTTTGGAGGTCCAGGCTCCTGTGGGATATGTTGCTCCTGGGACAGGGCCCTGTTTTCTGTCTCCCCTTTCACGCAACGACTGCAGACACATCAGGACTTGTGAGTGAAAACAGTGCATTGCAGAGCAGTAGGCCTTTGTGGTCTCCTGTGGGCTCCACTTTCCAGCACACTTGAAATGTGGCCCCTTAGAGAGGAGTAGCCACAGATGCCACCACCCCAGACGGTGCCCGCCCCGGACAGTGCCTGTCACTGAGGGTGTCTGCCTCAGGTGGTGCCCACTGCAGACAGTGCCCATTGCTGGCCTTGATGAAACGTGGTGAGGGCCGCTGCTCATCCTGCCCAGGCCTGCCCTTCCCTGGCCACACCTGTGTCCTGCCTGTGCCATTTCCTCTGGTCCTTTGCCGTGCCCTGTCCATTGAGTGCAGGGCCTGGACCGGGCGAGGTAGGAGGCCACTGCTTGAAGATGGGCCAGGTGCTGCCACGGGAGCACCGCGGCTGGTCGTTCACCAGCCCACGGGACATCGGGTGGGTACAGCTCTGATATGTGCTCAGGGTGAACTTTAGCTCGCAAGCATGCACGTGTTTGTGCATGCTCAGGTGCCCATGTGCACGTGTGTGTGCACACGTGTGTGTCCATGCACATGTGCGCATGGGTCTGCAGACCCTGCCTCCACCCTCTTCCAAGCCCTCAGGTAAAGGACCCAGCCCACGTGTTAAGTTCCACATGGAGGGGAACAAGGCTTTTGCAAAGTATGATGCAGATGAGTGCTAGAGAAACACAGGGAAGGACGGTGCAGGCCCGCTCTTGCTACCGGAGCTGTTCAGAGCAAGATCCCAGGCAGACGGCCTGCACCTCAGCAGCAGCTCCTGAGGGCCACGGCAGCCTCCCGTCCAGCACTTCTGGGCTGAGCACTCTGCCCTGAGCTGGAACTCGGCAGTGAGAAGCAAGCTGTGTAGCTTTCATGGGAGGGGCTGCCCAGACGGGGTGTTGAGAGGCCGTGGGTGATGGTGGGCCCGCGCTGCCTCTAATTGCTCGGAGGTCCTGGCGCCCGTGGCTGGAGCTGGTGGGGTGTGAGCCCCACGGGGGTGCTAGGTTGAGCTCAGGGCAGGGTGGGGCCTTGTCACATTCCTCAGGGGGTCCTCAGGGCCCCCACCCTGTCAGACACTGCAGAGAGGTGTACCGTGGCCATGTCCTCACCCACTACCCCAGCCCGTGAGCTCTTGGCACCGTGGTCTCTGCAGCTCTGTTCCCCAGGGACCCTGCAGAAGAGATGGGAAGTAAGGGGCTTGGTATGAGGGGTCTTGGGATGGTGGGGCAGGCGTGGGGAGGTTGGCGGGTGAAGGGCAGAGGGAGACCAGGGACAACCCTGGGGACCCGCAGTGGGGGCATCTGGGTGGGCCCCTCAGAGGAAAGCGCAGACAGCGTGATGCTGTGTCCAGAACAGGCCCTGGCGGCCGTGCTTTTCCTCCGCTTTAGGTGGGGGATGTGTGATCAGGCCCCACGTTGTTGGGACCTAGGCGTGAGCGTGGTAGCTACTTGCGGCTGGTCACGACCTGGCCCTGGGCAGGCTTGATTGTGCGAGTTGGTGACCTGGGACCTGGGCCCACCCTCCTTCCAGGATGGGTCTGAGGTGTATCCCAGCGTCAGGGGGACCCGCAAGCTGGGTTCTGACGGATGGGGGATTACAGTAAGGCCGCCGTAATCCATCAGGATTTGGGGGATTTGAAACTCAAAGCTGCCATCAAAACAGTGAAACCGCCGTCTGCTCAGTCCACAAGCGCTTCACAGCACTGAAAGTTACGGCCGGTCTGCAGGGGGAGCCGTGGGGTTTTTAAGGCACCTGTCCCCAGATGTTTCAGTGGAGCAGGAAGAGTTGTGGGACCCAGAAGGGCGTGGATTGTGACTTGAAGTTCCCGAACCTAGTTCTTTTTACTGGGTCCCCCTCCTCTGATATAGGTACCTTTGGTGTAGAGAAGTTACTGCCTCACTCAGCCTTTATCTTGGGCGTGCATGGCCTCAGTGCACACAGCCCCCACAGGTGGCATCTGCAGGCTTGAGGCTTCTGGTCCTTGGAGCAGCTGTGCAGCCAGAGCGAGGCCCCGACGTTGGGACCGTCCCTCCTAATCTGCCTCATGGCCCTGTCTTTTTCATCCGAAGTCTCGAGTCTCTCCGCTCCAAGGGGAGGGGTCCCTGGCCACCTGCCACCCCACCCGGTGGGGCATGGCTGCCTCCAGACTCGTTTCTTCAGCATTCACTCTGTCTACAGACATTTGGGCCTTAGGCCTTTGGTGCTTACGTTGAGGCAGGATGCCATGTGTCTGAAGCACATTTTGCACGTGGGGACACTGAAGAAGGGGGGACTGGGCTGGGGAAGGTCCTGGGTCCCCGTGGTTGTTAGGGCCGCTGTTTGGGGGGTTCTCTCCAGAGGCTGCATCTCTCCCAGGGCCTGGCCGAGGAAGGAGCTGGTACTTGGGGCCCAGCACCCACTGACCAGACTGCCTGGGTGTGAACTGAGTGTGCTGGAACTGGAGGGCAGGATCACAGATGATCAGGTGCCTATGCGGTGGGTGGGGGTGGGCAGTGTCAGAGGTCAGCACAGGGGGCAGTCCCTGGCGGCCTGGTCCCATCCCCTCTGGTCACTGGATTGTTCACTTGCTGGATGCTTAAGGACTTGGGGAGGTGTCTAGTGCATGATGCATGGGCTGCAGCCTGTATGTGTGGGGCCACCCAGCACCTGGCTCTGGAGGGGCCACAGCAGGGTGAACCTGTCCCAGTCCCTCTGGTCACTGGATTGTTCACTTGCTGGATGCTTAAGGACTTGGGGAGGTGTCTAGTGCGTGATGCATGGGCTGCAGCCTGTATGTGTGGGGCCACCCAGCACGTGGCTCTGGAGGGGCCACAGCAGGGTGAACCTGTCCCAGTTGTGGTTCCAGGAAGAGCGTGATGCTGCCTGTGACACGTGTCATGTGCCATCTGAGCCACCCTCCACAGTCCCTGAGACTGGGTTGTCTGTAACGGACAGAAACATTTCTCACGATTGTTTAGGTTCAAGTCACAGATGAAGGCACTGGCCCGTTTGGTGTCTGGTGAGGGCCTGCTGTCTGCATCCTCCAGTGGGAGCAGCACTGTGTCCTCATGGGGCAGGACGGCAAAAGGGCCACCCACCTGTGGTGTCCTTTATGAGGGCCTTAGTGCCATCCTTGAGGCCAGAGCCCTCAAGACCTGGTCCCCTCCCAAAAGGCCCACCTCCCAGCACTGTTGCATTGGGTTAAATTTCCTCACGTGAAGTTTGGAGGGGACAAAATACCAGAGCACATGTGTTCTGTATTGTCAGAGAAGGATGACTGCTGGGCTGTCCCTCAGGCTTCAGATGCCAGCAGTTCTCGGGGCCAGTGGTCCTCACTGGCCCCCACTCCATCACCCTGGGCCCATGGGTGCCCACCTCCTCCTTGGGGTCCCCGGGTGATTTACCCCAGCCCTTGGGAGGGAGGCAGGAGACGGGTCATTGAGTGGGGAGGCCAACTCGCTGCTGGTGATGTCAGGTGTCCCTGCTCGTGGAGCAGAGCAGGAGAACCTTTCAGTCCCACTTTTAGAAAGGCGGATTAAGCAGCAAGGATCAGGAGGTGTAGCCCTGGCTTTTGAAACTGAGAATTTTACTCAGCTTTACAGTCGAGAGAGATTTTCAAGGCCAGGAGGGACTTGCCATTTTGCAGGTTCTTCTGGGGTGAGCAGCTTGCTTCCTGACACTTCGTGATGTTTCCTGATTCTTCCTGATGCTTCCCGATTCTTCTTGATGCTTCCCGACACTTCCTGATGCTTCCGACGCTTCCCGGTGCTTCCCGATGCTTCCTGACGCTTCCCAATTCTTCCTGATGCTTCCCAACACTTCCTGATGCTTCTGATTCTTCCTGACGCTTTCCAGTTCTTCCTGATGCTTCCTGATTCTTCCTGATGCTTCCCAATTCTTCCTGATGTTTCCTGATTCTTCCCGATACTTCCTGATGCTTCCCAGCACTTTCTGATTCTTCCTGATGCTTCTTGGCACTCCCCAACACTTCCTGGCATTTTCTGATTCTTCCTGATGCTTCTAGACACTTCCTGATGCTTCCTGATTCTTCCCGATGCTTCTGATGCTTCCCAACACTTTCTGATTCTTCCTGATGCTTCCTGACACTTTCTGATTCTTCCCGACACTTCTTGATGCTTCTCAATTCTTCCCGATGCTTCTGATGCTTCCCAATACTTTCTGCTTCTTCCTGATGCTTCCCGACACTTCCTGTTGCTTCTCAATTCTTCCCGATGCTTCCCAATTCTTCCCGATGCTTCTGATGCTTCCCAACACTTTGATTCTTCCTGATGCTTCCTGACACTTTCTGATTCTTCCCGATGCTTCTTGACACTTCCCATCACTTTCTGATTCTTCCTGATGCTTCCCGACACTTCCTGATGCTTCCCAATTCTTCCCGATGCTTCTGATGCTTCCCCACACTTTGATTCTTCCTGATGCTTCCTGACACTTTCTGATTCTTCCTGATGCTTCTTGGCACTTCCCAACACTTCCTGGCATTTTCTGATTCTTCCTGATGCTTCTAGACACTTCCTGTTGCTTCCCAATTCTTCCCGATGCTTCTGATTCTTCCCGATGCTGCCCGACACTTCCTGATGCTTCCCAATTCTTCCCGATGCTTCTGATGCTTCCCAACACTTTCTGATTCTTCCTGACACTTCCCAACACTTTCTGATTCTTCCTGGTGCTTCCTGATGCTTCCTGATTCTTCCCGATGCTTCCCGATTCTTCCCGATGCTTCCTGATTCTTCCCGATGCTTGTGATGCTTCCCGATACTTCCCGATGCTTCCTGATGCTTCCCGATGCTTCCTGATGCTTCCCGACACTTTCTGATTCTTCCCGATTCTTCCCGATGTTTCCTGATGTTTCCCGATGCTTCCTGATGTTTCCCGACACTTCCTGATTCTTCCCGATGCTTGTGATGCTTCCCGATACTTCCCGATGCTTCCTGATGCTTCCTGATGCTTCCCGACACTTTCTGATTCTTCCCGATGCTTCCTGATTCTTCCCGATGCTTGTGATGCTTCCCGACACTTTCTGATTCTTCCCGATTCTTCCCGATGTTTCCTGATTCTTCCCGATGCTTCCTGATGTTTCCCGACACTTCCTGATTCTTCCCGATGCTTCCCGATTCTTCCCGATGCTTCCTGATTCTTCCCGATGCTTGTGATGCTTCCCGATGCTTTCTGATGCTTCCCAACACTTTCTGATTCTTCCCGATGCTTCCCGATGCTTGTGATTCTTCCCGACGCTTGTGATGCTTCCCGATGCTTCCTGATGTTTCCCGACACTTCCTGATTCTTCCCGACGCTTCCCGATTCTTCCTGATGCTTCCTGATGCTTCTTGATGCTTTGTTTAAAAAAAAAAAAAAAAGCGTCGTTGCGCCTGGGAACGTGCCTGACTGTCCTCGAGCACGGCTGCGTGGAAGAAGGAGAGTGTTGGTGAGAGTGTCGCCCTGGCAGCGGACACCAGGCGCAGACCGCGTCCCCGGTGGCCCCGCTCCCCGTCCTCCTCTCGTTTCCCGTCAGCTCCTCCTGGAACTGACGCCGAGGTGTCTTCCCGACAGGAGATGGAAGCGCAAGAGAGAGCGGCATGTTCGCTAACAGCGTCGAGGCCGAGAGGGAGAGTTTCTTTGAAGGAAAGAATATGGCGCTTTTTGAGGTAATTTTATTTCCATGAAGAGAAGGTACCCAGGGCAGTCGCTGTAACGTGGAAAAGTACCAACGTGCTGGGCCTGGGGTCCCCGGTCTGAGGATGGGCCGGGGTTCTCAGGCAGAGACGAGAGCGGACAGTGCTGGGGGGAGCCGGGCCGACCCACGGGATGCTCCCCGGCCCACGCCTTCTCCTGACGGCCCCCTGGGTCTAAGGATGCTCGGGTCCTAGGGAGCCCTCGGGGCCCTGCGCCCTGGACCGTCTCGGGAACCTGGCTCCCCTGCCTGGGTGGGTGGTCCCGCTCAGGGTGGCCTGGAGCCCCTAGCTTCTGACCGCAGACCGCCGGGCTCCAGCACCGGGCGCCGAGCTGAGCTGCAGAGCTGAGCTGCAGAGGGGGGAGCCCTGCCAGCAAGGGGAGGTGGGCACGTGGTGTCCACACGGGGCTGGGGTAACCGCCGTGCCCTGCCCAACAGGAGGAGATGGACAGCAACCCCATGGTGTCGTCCCTGCTCAACAAGCTGGCCAACTACACCAACCTGAGCCAGGGCGTGGTGGAGCACGAGGAGGACGAGGACAGCAAGAGGCGGGAGGTCAAGGTAGCCCCGTCCCCCGCCCGTGCTCTGCCTGCCGCCCCTGCCCGTCCCCCGCCCGTGCTCTGCCCGCAGCCCCT
>NW_007739446.1:0-10117 GCF_000696425.1 Galeopterus variegatus | reverse complement strand
CCGCCCGTCCCCCCGCACGTGCTCTGCCCGCCACCTGCCGCCCACACCCCACTCCCTGTGTCTCCTTGTGTCCGTGTTTCCGGGATGTGGTTTCCTACCAGCAGTGCAGTTTCTAATCAGAAAATGCCCTGATCTCAGGTTTGATAGTAAACTCAGCCCTTCCCTTCCACGAGGGCGCAGTGGCAGGGGCTCTCTGGGTTGCCCCCTTCCTTTGTTCGTTTCCATCCCTTCAGGGGAAACGGTCTGGTCTCGGTGCTCAGAGAGGAGCTTGGGTGAGACCTGCCTGTCCCCTGTTCCAAAGAGCGGTCCTGTGAGGATCACACAGCCCGGGGATGGGGGAGGCAGGAGCCGTCAGCTCCACAACCCGGGCCTCTTCTTCCCACGCCCTGCACTTGCCCTTTGCTTTCCTGTCACAGGACACTTGGCCTGGTGCTGTTTTCCTACGGGTCACTTCTTAGGGATTTGTCTCTAGGAATCTGTCCTAAGGGATACATAGAGCTGCAGAGGGTTTTCTAGGGAGATGCTCGGTGGGAGGTTTTTTGTAACAGCAGAATGTGGAAGCTGCTTACAGAGCCTCCTATAGGAGGCCTGGCGCCATGGTGCCGGCGGCTCCAGGACAGGTGACCTGAGCTGCCAGAGCTGTGGCCTGAAATAAGGTTGCGACTTAAGAAAATGCCGGTAAGCAAAGAGGACCATGGAGTGACTTTGGCAGGACGTGCAGGCGTGCAGCGAGGCGTGCCAGGCTGTGACTGCTGCTGGCTCTCGCTGTGGGGGACCAGAGGCGGCTCCTAGTCCCTCCTTCCCCCTGCCTTTTATGTTTTCTAGCGGTACATGTGTGTTGTGTTACAATCAGACGACACCAATGAAAACAGCCACCGGGGAGACGTGGCGGTGTGGACCCCCTCGCAGGTCCTGAGGGCTGCGGGGTTGTGGTTTCCCCTCCCCGTAGTCCGGACAAAAGCTGGTGTTTGCCGTGTCCAGCTGCACGTGGACACACCGTTACGTCTGCAGGTGGCTGAGGGAGGAAATTGGCTTTTTGTAGTTTGCAATGATTTTTTATTCCCCTGGTATTTTCCTAACTCTCTAGCTCTCGAAAATACTACTCACAGGTCCCTGTTTCTTTGAAGGGAGGGATTTGTGAGCAGAAAGGGAGGTGCCAGTCTGGCCTTGAGGGGAGGCTCCCACCAGGGGAGGTGACTGACCCCCAGCCTCATGCTGCAACCAAGCCGAGTGTCCCCTCGCCCAGCCGTCTCCCCAGGCCACTCTGCCCTGAGCCCTGCATGCACTTGTCTGGGCTTGCTCTCTGAGCCCCTCCCCTGTGCCAGCATCACGAAGCCTGGCCACAAAGTAACAGGCCTTTTTTTGACTTTCCTTTCTTCTACTGTGACCGCAGCAGGATTAACACTGTGTTTCCAAAGGACTTGAGAACACTAGGTTTCGGTTTTTCAGAAGGAGCACTCTGTTTTGGATTGCATCATGGGAGGTGACCGTGTGGGCCCCTCAGGACAGGCCAGACCTGAACAGAGCTCCACGTCCGTCCTGGCCCCGTCTGCTTTCCCAGGGATGGAGGGATGGTGCACTTAGAAGATGCTTCAGGACCTTTCTCAGCTCGGGCGCTGGTGGCAGCCTGGCCCATTCAGGCCACAGCCGACCTCTAGGGTGGGCGGTCAGAGCTGTGCAGGAGCTCACGTGACGGTGTCACGTGATGGATTTGCCACCTGGGGCCCATTTCTGGAGTTTCACAGGTGCCTGGGGCACTGCCCTGCAGCTTGACAGGCTCTCATTCTGTCCCCAGACCTTGGGAGCCACCTGCCTTCCCTGGGTGGATGGCACATGATCGTCCCCTCAGCCTCTGGGCATGGCTTAGTTCCAGGCACTGCCAGCCTCAGCTGAGCAGAGCCTCCCCTCCACCTGCCGTTCTAGCTCCCCACAGCGCCTGGCAGAACCCAGCTTACCACATCCTTCCTCAAGGTACCCTGGAAAGTGCATCCCACATTCTCTTGTCCTACTTTTTTTTGAGGTGGAAGCGAAGTGTCCACTGTGAGGACTTTGTACAGTGCACCGCCAGCTCAGGGCCTAGGACATTCCACCTGGAAGGCTCCCCCAGCCCTCCCCAGGACTCTACCCCCCAGCACGGTGGCTGTCTGGGCTCTGTGCCCCTTGGGGACACGGCACAGGTATCCCAGGCTGATGCAGCTTGGGTGTCAGCCAGTGTGGGTCCAGGCCACCCTCTGACCCTCAGCAGGCCTTGTGTAACAAGGTGGGCAGGTTTTGGTTGTAAACAAAGCAGGCTGTTCCACTTTGGGGACTGTGGTTAGGTCCCTGGGGGCAGGAAGGGCAGGGGCCTACCTTCGTTGTCCACTCTGGCCAAGTGCTTGTCCCCAGAGATCAGGCATGTTTTCCCCAGCAAGTGTGCCTTCCCATTAAGGTGCCTTTTCAAAAGCCTAGGCGTGTCCAGCCTCGCGCACCTGTAATTGGGTCGGGTCAGTCCTTCAAAGCTGCCTTTTAGAAGTAATCTGAGAGGCCAAGGCCGGCTGTGCCCTTCAGCAGGACTGAGGATCCCAGCCGTGGGGCGGAGAGCCAGCTCTGGGCTGGCTTGTCACGGGGCCGCTCATTCTGAGGCTGAGCCTGGCTGTGCAGGAGCCCTGATGTGGGCCTGGGGGGCTCCGGGTTGTGGAGGGCTCCGCTAGCTCGTGTTGTGTTTCTATTGATTGTTTCGTACGTTAACTAAAACCGTGAAACGGAAGCGGGCTGTCTGCCTGGCTTAGCGGTCACTCGTGCGTTCTCACTTCTACCCACCCAGAAGCTCCCAAGGACGTTCTCTGCCCACCCTGCTTGCAGAGTTCAGACCCATAAACACTTCTATTATCTGCGCCTAAAACACAGGCAAGTCCAGCCTCCGTGGGTGGGAAGGGCGTGGCTCATCCCCTCTGAGCAGGGCAGGCCCAGGCCCAGCATGGAAAGGGGCTGCTGAGTTGTTCTGAATCCCCCCGATTGTTCCTGCCTTGTCTCCCAGGCCACCAGACCTGCAGTCCCCGACCTGGGCTGCCCTCTTCTGAGTTGTTTTCCCCAGGGTCTTGGCATTGGTGGGACAGTGGGACGCCACTGCAGCCCTGCCAGGCCCCTGTGTGGGGGACGTTCCCATCCATTGACTGAGAAGCCCCTCCCGTTTCCTTCCGTGTTTCGGCGCTGCGCTCTCCCTCCTTGGGATCAACTGGTGCCACCCCTTCCTGGCAGGGCTGTGGGAGCCCCTGATGGCAGCCTGTAGTTGTCATTCACAGGAAGTGCTTTCAAGTCAAATCTCCCTCCTCTTCGTATTCACCTCAATTTGAGACATTTTACTGTTAAAACGTTGTATTGGGGACTGTCCCTTCAGCCATCGTGTCCCCTGACCATAGCTGCTGTCCCCAGTCTGGGCTGGGGGCCTTTGGCAGTGGCTCCAGGCTGGCCGGGCAGGCTCAGCTGGTTTGCTCAGCTGTGGAGGGGTCTTTCAGAATGACAGAAGACGTTTCTGCTGCTCCTGCATGGTTATCCCATGGCGGACAGTGCCTCTGGCCATTTCTGTGCTTGGGAGGGACGTCCTCGTGGGTGGGTCTTGTTTGAGCTTCCTCAGTGTCTCCTGATGACGTTCTCACACCGGGTTGAGGCGCTGTGGGCTTCTGCCCAGGGTTGATCTTAACCTACGGCTGTTGTAGTTCACAGGGCAGCCACCGGCTCATCCCTTCCTGTCCCAGAGCTTCCCTGGGGTGTGGGGTCTGAGGACCTTGAGCTGCCGCCGTGGGGAACGTTGCAGGCACACTGCCCTCGCTGTCTGTCTTGTTTCCATAACCTTTCTTGCTGAACCGTCTCTTCTCGGGAGGAGGGAGTGGAGCCAGCCTCCACCGCTGTGCTCTGTTGGTGATGGGGTTCTGCTCCCCCCAAAAGCCACCTGCACTGGATTCTCCACACCTCAGTTTGTTCTGAGCTGTGGTCTTGCTTTGGCCGTTTCCTCCACTGCAGCTCGTGGCTGTCGGCGGATCCTCTCCATTTCCTCCTGTTCCCGGCACCTCCTTGCCTCCGATCCCCCTCGCCCCCCGTCCCCAGGCCTGAGTGTAGTCCAAGGGAAGGGCTCCGTGTCCCAGCCACTGTGCGGTGCATGCACGAGCCTCCCTGGAACACGTGTGCTTTGCTGTCTTCCAGACCCCACGCATGGGCACCTTCATCGGCGTCTACCTGCCCTGCCTGCAGAACATCCTAGGTGTGATCCTCTTCCTGCGCCTGACGTGGATTGTGGGGGCGGCAGGCGTGCTCGAGTCCTTCCTCATCGTGTCCATGTGCTGCACCTGCGTGAGTGGGGGCCTTGCCCTGGGGACTCGGGACAGCCAGACGGACATTGGGGACCCTGCGAATCTGGAAAACTGCAGGCTCTCGGGGGCTGCTCTGGAACCCCTGGGATTGCCCTGCAGACCTGTCTCAGGGTGCGCCACCTAGGTGGCACGGCTGGTCGGGTGAGGTCGGATTATTGATCAGCTGATGGAATCTTATTTAGCTGCATCTGCAGAATTGCATTTTAGCTTCCGGTGGTGGACATCATGTGCATATCTGGTGGCCAAGGGCTTCAGTGGGGTGTCGCCACTCGGTGGGGTCCTGCATTTTGACAAGATCACCTCCCAGTTTGGAAGGATCTCAGGCATCTTCGGGGGTCCCCTTGTGCAGAAAGGAACACAGTGGTTCTGTTCCTCATTCACCCCAGTCCTGGGGTGGGGTGGTGCAGCTGGCCGGAGCTGCTGGTGCTGGCGGCTCTCTGGCAGGCCACCCGCCCGGCCCCCCGTGCTTGGCCGTCATCTTCATTTGACGTGGATTCTCTCCTTTGTCACTGTTTTCTTGCATCTGGTTTACCCTTTAAATGTTCCTGGGAGCTTCCTTCAACCACCAGCTTTTTCTTTTTCCCTCTGCTCTTTTTCTGGTTTTGGTGGCTGGCTGTTACAGGGAGCAGACCCCAGGCCGTGGAGCTACCAGCACCATGCTCTGACCAGCTGAACTTTTTTCTTGTTAATAGGGATGCAGTTTAGCTGTTTTAACTGCCCAAGTGTTAGCTGAGACATTCTGTCTGGGAAGCATTCAGGCGGGGCAGGAGCCCTGGCCCCTCTGCAGGACACCCCTCACCTTCAGGTGGTGGCCAGGGCCCTTCCTGAGCAGAAGGCCCATCCTGGACTCACTCTGGATGCTCTCCAGTGCCCTCAGGGGAGGTGGGCGCCTGGGTGGAGCCAGTCTTTCAAGTTGGGGCTTTCTGGAGCCTGCAGGAGCTCAGCTCTGTGTGTTGGGTAGGAAAGGGCTGAGAACCAGGAGGGCTGTGCACCCGGGCGTCCCTGGAGCCTCTCGTGAACGCAGCAGCTCCTTTGAGATGGAGGGGCCAGGTCACAGGCACCCCCAGAGCTCGTGTGGACTGGCTTTGGAAATGTCCTTTCTCCTCAACAGTCACCCATCTTTTTGCAGACGATGCTCACCGCCATCTCCATGAGTGCGATTGCCACCAATGGTGTGGTCCCAGGTAAGGGATGCCACCGCCACACGGCCTTCTCTACAGTGCAGTCACTGAGCCACAGCACTGTGGGTGACAGCAACCTTGACATTAACCCTCCACCCTTCACCGAGGCCAGAGCAGGGCCCAGGCCCTTCCAGAGCGGCTTGCCCGGCTGCCCGCAGGGTGACCCCCTCTCAACACTGCTGCTCTGTCTCCTGACATGGGGACAGGGCTGGTGCCCCTGGTCTCCTGGGGCTTCTTCCCACAACCCTCCGTGGGCACAGCCGGGCTGTCCTCGAGCCTGGTGGAGTAGGTGCTGCGACTCTTCCCACAGCGGATGCCTGCAGGTTCAGAGGCCACTGTTGGTTGGATTCTTTTTGGCATGGGGACTTCAGCAAATGCTCTGGAAGATGCTGTGCCAGTCTGGTTTACACCTTGGACCTCTGCACAGAGGGGCTGGTGTTCATCATGGACAGTGAGGACTTCCTTTTGGTCCTGAATTTTAATTTTCATCGACCATCGTGCTCTCTAAGTCAAGTCATTCTTAGACTGAATGTGCACGCTGGCGGTAGCTGTCCCTGTGCTACCGGCAGCCTCCTGGTCATGTTCTCTGCCACCTCTTCAGCGTCTGAGCCTGAGAACCCACGGCCGTTCGCAGTTCTCCCGTTCTGCCACACAGGCACCCTTCTGCTTGCTGGGGTGGGGGCACCCGTGGGCAGAGGCCTTGGTGGGGGAGGAAGCGCGTCTATGGCTACCCGGAGCCCAGTTCGTCCCTTAGGCTGTGTTCTCTGAACACTTACCCCATGAGAACAGGTGAAGACGGAATGCTGTCGTTTACTTAAAGTCGTCAATAATGAGTTAGCAGGAGACAGTGGTTAATTTGCACCTGATCTGCATGTGCATGGATGGGCTAGGCTTGGTGTGCACCCAAGTCCCCGGCAGCTGTCTCTAGTCCCCAGACGTTCGGCCACTGAGCTTGCCGCAGTGATGCGCCTGCCTGCCAGGCGACCTTGGTGCAGGGATGGGAGCATGAGGGGGCCTGGCTGTTGGGCTGTGGAGACCACCTCTGCTGCTTTGTGACTGTGCCCGGGAGAGCCCCTTCCTCAGTGCTCAGCCCTGCTGGAAGGCGGCACCAGGCGCTCTGCCCGGCAGAGGGTGGGCAGCACATCCCAGATGTGCCCAGTGAGCTGCCCCAGCATGCTGGTCAGTGTGCGAGCACCACATTGGCCCACAGACAGACTGCAGGGCCGGGTGTCCAGTGTGCAAAAAGGTCTCTTCACGTGTGACACAGGACACATCAAACGTTAATGGAATTGGCGTGTTGGGCCTGATGTTGAGACAGGGGACCTTTTAGCGGAGCTGCTCTGGGGCCCGTGCGTTCCTGCTTGTGGTGGTTTTACTCTCTGTCCTTACTTAGCCGCAGTGTCCACTGGGGAGCTGCCACAGTGGGGCGGGTGCCCACTGACTCTCATGTGCCAGTCTGTCCTCTGAGATCTGAATTCACGGTAAATGGTGCATCTCTGATGTGTTGTTTTCGGTTTTGTTTTTGCAGCTGGAGGCTCGTACTACATGATATCCCGGTCTCTGGGGCCCGAGTTTGGAGGGGCCGTTGGCCTCTGCTTCTACCTGGGCACGACGTTTGCAGGGGCCATGTACATTTTGGGGACCATTGAGATTTTTCTGGTGAGTGCATTGTTTGGAATGGCTCCCTTGCCAAGGCCTTTGCCCACAGGTCCGTTACCCTGTGGTGTAACCAGCGCCCCTTTGAGTCGTCCATCACCCCGTGGCCCTGGATTCCTTGCTGCACTGGGCTCTCGAGCTGGTAGTGTCTGTCTCCTTGGCTTTGGGCTGTGGCCAGAGCTGCCGCATCCTCGTGGCCTCTCAGGGGTGAGCACCTGGCACATGCTGAGTAGGTAACGTCTGGGCCTCAGGTCTGAGCCCGGGGTGGGCGTGCGGCCTCCACGGTCTGAGCTGTTTTGGGAGGCAGGACAGGAACAGACAGAGAGAGCGCCCCTCAGCCAGGATCTCTGAGTGGCTCTTCCTTGTTGGCTGCAAACATTCAGGCCCCTGTGCAGAAGGTTCCCCGAGACCTAAAACTGAAGTGTTTGTACTCAGTTGGCTGGTGCATGTTCAAGCGGAAGTGTCCTGGTCTGCCACCTCCTCTGGTGGCACATGGTCACTTTAGACCTTCTGAGTCCTATAGAGCTTGCCCATCCCACTTCTTGTGGAAAGCCCAAGAGAAGGTATCCTCTGGAAAGACACAGGCCCCCAATTCAGAGCCATGGGCAGTGGCTGGGCCCGTGGGCTTTGCTCGGGGAGGTTCAGGGATGCATTTGCCTGCTGGGCACTCAGGAGCCCACAGGTCTGCAGGTGGCGCTGACATGTGGGGGATCTCAGGGGCTCATGCGAGGACATTCTAACTCAGGGTTGGCTGGGGTGGAGATTCTGTGTTTTTAGTGAGTTCAGTGTGCCCCTGTGAGTCCTGGACCGACACTGAGCGACAGGGTTCTAGAGTGTTCATCTCCCTCCTGCTAGGTGTCCGTTGGGATGTGAGGAATCACCCCACATGCAGCTGCTTGGAACCACCCCCAGGCCACTGCTGTCCTGGAGGGCAGAGGCGCCACCTGGTGCTGGCAGAGACCTTGGGCTCGCCTGCAGCCTCCCCATGGCACCTCTCCCCCTGCTTGTTCCTGCAGACCTACATCTCCCCCAGTGCAGCGGTCTTCCAGGCAGAGGCTGTGGAAGGCGAGGCGGTCGAGGGCGAGGCGGTGGCCCTGCTGAACAACATGCGTGTGTACGGGACATGCACTCTGGCGCTCATGGCCCTGGTGGTCTTCGTGGGTGTCAAGTATGTCAACAAGCTGGCCCTGGTCTTCCTGGCCTGTGTGGTGCTGTCCATCCTGGCCATCTATGCCGGTGTCATCAAGACCGCCTTCGATCCCCCAGACATCCCGTGAGTCCTCGTCCCTCTGCCTGGCGGGGCTGTCCGCGTGTGTGGCCAGGCCCAGGCTCTAGGGTTCCTTGCCTTCCCGCCTCTGTCATCCCAGATGCTGGGCCCTTCTCTTGGCATGACGTGAGGTGACCTTGGGTGGCCACTCCTGGGCTCCGCGTGTGGTTGCTCTGAAGATCACGTGAAACCCAGCAGAGCATGGAGTGTGTCCCCGTGCCCCTGTAGCCAGGCCTGGGTGCATCTGAGGACAGGAGGTTTGAAGGACCCAGCATGTTCTGGGGCGGCCCACCTGCCACACCCATGTCCCAGCTCCCTGCAGCCTCACAGAAGCCCCTCGGTGGGTTCTTTTCTCACCCGTTGACCGATGAGGAGGTGGCAGGGAGCTGGTTTGTGTTTGGGCCCCACGGCTGCCCTAGGTGAGCCCACCACCCAGGAGCAGGTCTGAGGAGGGGCTGGGCACCCTGGGACAGGCTGGGTGGGGGGCCGGGGTGGCGCCAGCCCCCTCAAGGCTCCTGCACGTCACTGTCTCTGCATGCAGGCAACACCCCTGTTGACACCTGCCTTAGATAGGATGGCCCTGAGCGTCATAAATCCTGTTCATGGGGAAGTGGGCCCAGGGCCTGCGGCAACTGGCTTAGGCACTGACCCAGACGGGCTTGTGGAGTCTGACAAGCATCTGACAGCGGATCCCTCATGGTCAGCTGGGAGAAGCAAGAGAAATAATTCCAGGAGGAGCCACAGTCTCATGGCTCCCCGTTCCCGTGTCTAGGGTCTGTCTCCTGGGGAACCGCACGCTGTCAAAACGCAGCTTCGACGTCTGTTCCAAGATGCACGTTGTTGCCAACAACACGGTGACCACTGCGCTCTGGGGCCTCTTCTGCAACGGCTCCCGGCCCAGCGCCACCTGCGACGAGTACTTTGCACAGAATAACGTCACCGAGATCCAGGGCATCCCGGGTGTGGCCAGTGGTGTCTTCCTGGGTAGGTGTCTGGTGGGGTCTTGGTTGGGGGCTGGCCCCCATGGGCACGGTCACTGGAAGCCGCCGACAGGGCCCTGGTCTCCTTGCCTCTCCCGAGTCTCTGTGGGAACCCTCCCCAGGGCCGTGGAAGCCACACATGGTGTGTCGGGGGCAGCCTGTCGAGGCTGCAGTCGGTCATTTGTTTTCCCGGCTTAAGAGCAGAGCACGTGGGGAGCTTGCGGGGCCGTGGGGAGATGGTTAGCAGGGGAGACCAGGGTTTTCCCTTCTGTACCTTGTCCCAAGATGAAGACATTGTGCTGGGGTCTCCCCACCCCACAAGACAGGCCTGCCCTTTTAGGGAAAAGGAAAGATTCTGAGAACACCTGAGCGCGGGTCCCTGGTTACCTCCCCGAGTCAGGTCGGGACTCTGTGTGTCTCCTGAGGTGTGAAGTCACGGGTCCACGCTGGGGGCTGGCCCGGCCAGTGACAGGTGGGCAAGGAGGGGAGGACAAGAGCGTTGGGATCCTGATGCTCGAGGCCCTGCCTGAGACCACCACTGCTGAGCCCAGCCCCGACAGAGCAGGACCCCAGCGGGGGACGCAGAGCGGGCGGAAGAAGAGCGAGGGGTCTGGGGGGTTGGCTCTGTGGGGAGGGGTCTGGGGTGTGGTCTCTGGGGAGGGGTCTGGGGTGTGGTCTCTGTGGGGA
>NW_007739445.1:26373-36441 GCF_000696425.1 Galeopterus variegatus | reverse complement strand
AGTATCTGGTAAGGACTGAATTGTGTCCCCCAAGTTTTATGTATTAGAAGCTTAATCCCTATTGTGACTGTTAAGAGGGTGGGAAAACCTATTATGGTAATTGAAAGGTGGGGTAACCGAGGTCCCTTTCTTTCACATGAGATCTCAAACTGTCCTTACCTTTGTCTTAGGGCTCAGGCTAAGCTGCTATATCAGAAACCCCAAAATACAGGGGCTCGAACAATATAAGAATTTCCCTCTCAAATAATACTCCAGCAGTAGGTGGGCTGATAGAAGACTTTTTATTTTCAGCATGTGGCCTCCCCTTATGAGTCCAGGACAGTTTTTACAATTTTCACACCAATGTAGAAACAGGGAACACATGTCCAGTCATTTTAAGAATAATATCCTAAGTTTCACCCATCACATCTCACATCTTTTGGGCCAGAACTTAGTCATATAGTCTTACCAAGTCACATGGGAGGCTGGGAAATTTCACTTTTAGTGAGTAGCTGTGGGCCCAGTAACAAGTCACCAACTGTGGAAATTGGAAAGAATGGATACTCAGGGACAAGTAGCAGTCTGCTACAGTTAACTCCTCCAGGACCCTAAAGTCACTGTGTACCTTTCTTTCCACAGAGAACACACTTAGTATCTGGTAAGGACTGAATTGTGTCCCCCAAGTTTTATGTATTAGAAGCTTAATCCCTACTGTGACTGTTAAGAGGGTGGGAAAACCTATTATGGTAATTGAAAGGTGGGGCCTTGAAGAAATGATTGGATTGTGAGGACCATGCCACAGTGAATGCTTAATAATGGTGGTCTTGGTGTGGTTCTGAAGGCTTTAAAGGGAGAACACATGAGCTTTCTCTGCTCTACCATGTTTCTTCACTCCACCATATTCACTGTGATACTGTGTCACTGTAGTCACCACCAGGAGAAAGCCCTCACCTGATGTGTTCCCTGGACTTTGGACTTTCCAGTCTCCAAAACTGTAAGCAATAAATTTTGTTTTCTTACAAATCACCCAATTCCAGGTATTTTGTTATAAGTAACGGTGATGGACTAATATAGAATCTCCCCTAAGGAAACAAATAAAAACTCCCTTCAGTTGGTACATTAACTCAAATGATGATAAATCTTCCATCAATTTGCATATTGGCTCTTCATGATTTGGTAACCTATAAAGTAATAAAAAAAGTGTTTGTCCTCCACCCTACCCCACCCCCCAAACACACAGGATTCACAGACTGGGAACAGGTTATGCCAGAATAAAAGCCCATGTTTATAAGAGAGAAGACTAGCAAACATAGCAGTTACTCGTCCATTTTATTCAAATTTCCTTAGTTTTTACCTTTTTCTGTTTTAGAATCTCGTTTATGATACAAATTACATGCATGTTTATAAGAGAGAAGACTAGCAAACATAGCAGTTACTCGTCCATTTTATTCAAATTTCATTAGTTTTTACCTTTTTCTGCTTTAGAATCTCGTTTATGATACAAATTACATGTAGTTGTCGTGTCTCCTTAGGCTGTTCCTCTTGGCTGTGACAGTTTCTCATACATTTCTTGTTTTTGATAGCCTTGCCAATTTTGAGGAATACTAATAAAGAATTTTGTAAAATGTTCTTTAATTGGGTTTTTTCTTTTTCCATGATTTGACCGGGGTGGTCCGTGTTTCTTCAGAAGGAAGACTGTAGTGGTAAAGTGCCATTTTCATCACATAATAGCAAGGGAACATATTGTCAACATGCCTTATCATTGTTGATGTCGACCTTGATTATTTGGCTGAGATGGTATTTCTCAAATGTTTCTACTATAATATTGCTGATTTTCCCCCCTCCATACTATACTCTTTGGAAGGAGGTCACTATGTGTAGTCCACATGTAAGGAGTGGGGAATTATTCCTTGAGGGCAAAATAACTACATCAATTATCCAAAATTCTTCTGTATGGGAGATTTGTCTTTTCTCCCCTAAGTCAATCATTTATTTTTATTAGTGTGGACTCCTAGATATTTAATGCATACTTTGGATTACAGCCCAATACTGCTTTTTAAAAATTTTTTAATTGCTTAAATTATTTCAGCTCTTGCCATTAGGAAATCTTTCAGTGGCTCCTGTGTCTCTTTACAATATCCCCATCATTGTCAAGGTTTCCACTGAATTCTCCTGAGTACTGTTGAGCTTGAATACTTTTTCAAACATGTATTAGACATTTGGAATTCCTCTATGAAAGTATTGTTCAAGTCTTGTATCTTTTTCTTCTGGGTTTACTATCTCTCTCATTTCTTTTGTTCTTCAGTGCTTTATATTTTCTGGTTATTTTGAGACCTGGGATGAAACTTTCTTCTTCCATGAGGATTTGCACTTGATTCTGACAGGTTCTTAGGCATATTGTTAGGAACTGGACCACTTTAAATTAAGTTTATAGCATGAGGTTCTTTGGGGTAAACCAGGTGACTTGTGTTTGGGCTACATGTCTACACAAGGGCTGGCTTCACAGGTAGGTGTTCCTTTTCCCCAACACTCGGCTCAGTGCCAAGGCAACTTTCCCTGCAGTCCTCTAAGAAGGGCTGGGGAAGGTTTACTTCTGTTTCACCTTTATCTTAAGAACAGTCCTTTGTGGATTCATCTCATTGTAGGGAGGCTCTTCCACTAGATATCTCACCTTGGACAGCTTTGGACTTTGACATCTCTTTCCCCATCCTAGGAGATCATCTAAACTAGGAAATTAGGATTGGGACATGCACTTAGGGCAAATGCAGCTTCAGTGCTCGTGAGTTTGTATCTTAAGTTTCCTTAGATTTTGGCCTGGTAATTCTTGGCTACTGTTTCCTGATGTTTGATGCATATAAAATTTTTTTTGTAGATTTTGTTTAAAATTTTAAAGAGTTTTCAGTGGGAAGGTTGCTTTGAATAACATGGCTTATGTACTCTGAAAACCTGGTTGGTTTTTTTCCTAATTTCTTAAGATCGGTATTAAGTTTGTAATGTGTGTATCTTTTTTAATTATGAAGGTATTTAAGAATATAACATATGTGAAATGGGTGCTCATGAAGTTGTCAGAATAGCTACAGGAGCTGGCTCTAAGGTAGGTCTCCAAAAATGCATCCCAGAATATGGCAAAACTGAACCTTCAGAAGATCTGCTACTTCAGCCAGAATCAGGAGGAAAAGACCCAGGCAGCTGCAGCTGGAACCACTGACTTCAAGTACATGTTGCCTTGGCTGTAATCCAGAAAGGAAGAGGAGAAACCATCACCAATGCTGCCACTGTGCTTGGACACTAGAGTGTAGAGGCCAGCTCCACCATCATTGCCACTGTCTTTTGATAGGCAAAGTAGCAGAAAATCTTGCTTTTGTCATCCAAGTTTCACATAGATACATCTAAAGGATGGAATCTTATTTCTGTTCAAAGTCTTCAATGCAAGGGAGTTGGAAAATTACTTTCCAGCCTAGTCAGTGGAGGAAGGCCAACTAGGAGTGAAAATGGACAGGAACGTTGAGTGCTGGTTCACAAAATTAACCATAATAACTGTACTTTTAATTAATTTTCTGGAATTGGGTTCTTTCTTGATGCCCCGTAGCTTTGTTGGTTGTTTTGTTTTCTTCTGGCAGTATGGTTTTTGTTTCTTCCTTGCTTTCTTTACACATTTTAAGCCACACTTACATTCTCTCTCAGTTTATGTTGTTTAGCTGTTCTTACTTCTGTTTTGGGCTTGCACACTGCTCCTTGGCCAAGAGTAGCCAATATCGTCTTGGGTGCTACTCTGGTGAGATTGTGTCTGGTCCTGGAGGACACAGGGGTAGCTCCACCAGGTTAGAGCCTCAACTTGGATCCCTATCAGCATTGCAGGCATGAGGGGCTGATCTGGCCGAATCCTTCCTGCTGAGAAAGGAACTCTGGGGATTATAGAGAACTGGGATAGGCAGGTTACCTCATCCCTGTCTCTTGACCAGAGCTGGAGATGGTTCCTCATAGTTGGTGGGGACTGTGATACATCCAGGATCTCCCCCATTGACCTCAGTGTATTCGTTTTCTGTTGCTGCCTAACATATTACCACAAGCTCAGAGGCTTAAAACATTTATTATCTCACAATTTCTGTGGGTTGGGGTCTGGGCATGATTTAGCTAGATCCCCTGCTCAGGTTTTACAAGGCTGCAATAAATGCCTCAGCCAAAGCATGATTCTTTATGCAGCTCAGGGTCCTCTTTAAAGCCCACTGGTTGTTGGCAGAATTCATTTGTACACAGATCTAGTGCTGGAGAACTTCAGCAACTTCATCTCTCTTGGTAAGATGCTGTTACCCCTGGATGGTTGAAATTTGTTCACTGGAATATCTGCTGCCTTTTGTGTGAATTTCTGAGGTGCCTTTAAAGTCTCTGGTTGAGTTTCTGCTCTGTTCTCAAGAAGAATGTTTGTACAGGGTAGGGGAGGACAGTTCTGCTATGTAACACCTGGAGAAATTTCTTCCATATTTCAGTGGTGACTTTCTCCTCTTCTCTAACCTATCCTTATTTCTTTTCCTCATTGATAACCAAGAACTGGATATGGATTCTGGGACAATCACTTTATAGCAGTGTTGCATTTCTTCTAGTGTATACAGGTTTTTCTATTTCCAAGCCAAATGTGATCTCCTTATTGGGACAAGAGAAAGAACCCTGGGTGGCAGAAAGAGATGTGACTGGAAACCTATGCCTAGGTGAGTGGGGGATGATTATTAGGAAGGATAATGGCACTGTAAATAGTGGCCCAGAGGTCGGCTGGGAGGAACACTTTGAGATAATGGCCGGGATGTTCCCCTCAAAGTTCACAAGGTTGTGGAGCAGAATATGACCATCATCAGATTCCTTATAATTGCTATCATACTCCATGAGAAATACATTTATCAACTAGACTGATAGTGGCCCAGAGGTCGGCTGGGAGGAACACTTTGAGATAATGGCCGGGATGTTCCCCTCAGAGTTCACAAGGTTGTGGAGCAGAATATGACCATCATCAGATTCCTTATAATTGCTATCATACTCCATGAGAAATACATTTATCAACTAGACTACAATATTAGTGTACTTGTTTTTTATCATTAGCTTTACAGTATACAGTCAAAATAGTGTTTTCTAAATATACTTAAATTAGTTAATTTTTCCTACCCTTGGAAATTATGAGAGTTCGTATAGCTCTTTGTTATTCTCACATACAGCTGCATAATACTTTATTGTGTATATGTACCATAGTTTATTGAACCACTCTCCTGTATGTATATAGGTGTTTAGGTTGTTTCCCATATTTTTAAAATTATCAATAGTGCTGTAATGAATAATCTCGTGCATATCTATTTTAATATTACAGATGTATAATCAGATTAGATTCTTATATGTGAGATTTTGGTAGGCACAACTGCATGCTTTTTAAATATCATAGTGCTGGCCAGTTAGCTCAGAAGGTTAAAGTACAGTGTTACAACACCAAGGTCAAGGGTTTGGATCCCCATACCAGCCAGCTGCCAATAAATAAACAAATAGATAAATAAATATCATACTTGGGAATTGTTTAACAAGCATGCCCAAGGGCTGTTTTAGCCTCTACAGGATTTGTACCTTTCTTTGTCTTACTATTTACTGTTGGTTAGGACCTAGGCTTGTGAAAGTTACTTGCTACCTTTGGACGTTTCCAAGTGTCCAAAAATAACCCCCAAAACTATGATTTTCACATTCTGTGTGACATAAATCAGTTTTCAATCTATTAGCAAGCTCTCTGCAGCATTTCTTTGGCAATATATGCGTGTGAGTCTGTGCACTCATTTATTTACTGACTTCTTTGGAGCAGCTTTAGCATCATGGTGGTTCCTGATTAATAAATTAAATCTTTAACACATCTCCGTTCTTTATTTGTATGAGTCATCTTATAACTTTTTAAAAATTATACTTTGATATTACTAATACTTGATTATAAACATAAAATGATAACTGTTATTGTAGGTTACCTTGTCCTTTGTGATATTTCCTCTTAACCATCCTGACTTTTCCCCCCTTAATCTAGTGGTTTATTCCTTCAATGTCTGTGAGTTATTTGGTATCAGTTGTGTGTTAGGCACTGAGTTTGAAGTTCATTAAATGATAACCAGTAAACTAGATTAGGTTTTCAATCTTTCATGGAGGGATTGAGAAAATAAACAGGTAAATGAAAAAATCTACATAGCTATATCTTTATATGTATATATGTATGTAATATTTTTCAATTTTGCAAGAAGATTCTTGAACAGGAAATAATAGGGGAGACAGTATTTAGGTTAACAGAATGACAGCCATCCAAAGAAACAATGTTGAGCTTGAGATCTGAATTCTTAAAAAAGTCAGTTATGCAAAAATCGGGTACAGTGTGTTACATACAAAGCAGAAAGGAGCAACTTGATATACTTTCAGATCTACAAGAAGCAACTCAGGATGGAACACAGCTAGGAAGATGAGTAGCTTGAAATGAAATTGAGTGTGTTACATACAAAGCAGAAAGGAGCAACTTGATATACTTTCAGATCTACAAGAAGCAACTAAGGATGGAACACAGCTAGGAAGATGAGTAGCTTGAAATGAAATTGAATATATTTGGCAGGTTAAGGACTCAAGATTTCATTTTTGCATAACATCGAACTCTTAGAGTGTTTTCAGTAACGAGTCTCATACTTTTATTTGCAAGAAAATGATCTTGGGCATCCTTATTTTAACAAACCTTTTAGGCAATTATAATAATGAAAACTGACAATCTGTCTGAATAGCCACCTCACTTTTCTTATGAGCTCTCATACCCTGTTCCTCTTGTCCATTTTTCTAATTGCTCAGTCACATTTGGGAGCTATAAGGAACACTCTTTGTTTTGTTTTGGGTTTTTTTTTTAATAAGCACTATTTTCCATTTAGAATTTCTATTTCTACTAAAGGAACTCTAAGTCTCTTAGAGCAGGTACTAAACAAGCATCTCTTTACTTTCTCATTATCCTTCAGAGTGGGTTCCCCATGGGAAAAAGATGGAAGAATTATAAACAAAGATCCTGAGGATCCCAGTTTCCAAGGTGACTGAGAATGTTAAGGCATATTTGACAGACATCAAAGAAATAAGGAAGAAAAATCCAGTTAAGTTATAATCACACATGAAATGTCCACTTTGAGACATCTCATAACCTGCTTCAGAAAGTCCCTCATGAGGTAGATCCTATGTAATAAATGTAGAAAGGTTTTTGGCAGAAGAAATCTCATAAATTATCAGAAAATTCATACTGGTGGGAAATCTTATGACTACAAGCAATGTGGAAAGTCTTTGCAGTGTCATTACTCTCTTTCTCAGCATCAGAGAATTCATACTGGAGAAAATCCCTAAGAATATAAACAATGTGGAAACACCTTTTAGTTCTGTTTCACTCTTTACCTGACATCAGAGAATTCATACTGGTGAGAAACCTTATCAGTGTACTGAATGTGGAAAATCTTTTAGTAATGTCACTAATTACTCAAAATCAGAGAATTAAGAATGGGGAAAGGCCCTGTGAATGTAAGGAACGTGGAAAGGCATTTTATAGGCATCACAACTTACTGAATATAGAATTCCTCCTATGAGAAACTGTGTAAATATAATGAATGTGGAAAGGTCTTCAATCATTGTTCATATCTTCCTCAACAACAGAGAATCCATACTGGCAAGAAACCTTATAAATGTAAGAATTGTAGGAAAGCCTTTAGGCAGGGTTCACAACTTAACAGACAGTTCACCCTGAAGCGAAGCCTTATGAATGCAAGGAATGTGGGAAAGCCTTTAGTAAGTGTTGACAACTTAGTTGACATCAGAAAATTCATACTCAATGTAAGAAATGTAGGGGGGCCTTCAGACATTGTTATAATTTCCTCAACTTTAGAGGATTCGTGCTAGAGAAAAACCCTATAAATAAATAGAGGAAAGTCTTCCTTGGTCTCATCCCTCAAGGAACATGAGATTACCTATAATTGTGTATAACTTTGTCAAGTGTGGAAGTGTTTTTGTTTCAACTCACACCACATTCATCAGAGAATTCATCACTAGAGACTACATTAATATGATAGTGTAGAAAAGCTGTTCATCACCACCTATCCATTAATTATTAGAGAATTCATGTTGGCAAGCAACTGTGTAAGTCAAGAAATTTTGGAAGGGCTTTACTTTAAGCTAATCCCAACTTACACCAAAGAATGCATAAAAGAAAGCAATCCTATGAATGTCTTGTACGTGGGAAAGTTATTTAGCCATAAGATTTAGTCATAAACTGCTTTACTTTAAGCTAATCCCAACTTACACCAAAGAATGCATAAAAGAAAGCAATCCTATGACTGTTTTGTACGTGGGAAAGTTATTTAGCCATAAGATTTAGTCATAAACCTCATATTGAAAAATGTAATGAAAGTAAAAAAAATTCCCACTCAGAGTGCATAATTCATTCATAGTGAATAAAGCCCCAGGCATGTAAAACAAGAACAGTTAGGCATTTAACTATCAAAGTCGTTGTGAAGTTGTGGAGAAGTTTGTCATGAATTCCACAAGTCATACTGGTCAGGTAAAAATGTGATAGATTAGACATAAAATTATAAAATAATAGCATTTATGTCACTTACTAGGAACTTTTCTGCTTCAGTGAGACAATGAGAACACTATGAAGTGAATGAGTGCAAAACCTGTAAATGTGAAACCTACAGGATGCCGCTATAGCCATACCCAAAAGAAAGTTATAACTTTAACTTTAAATGCATTTATAGACCAGAAACTAAACACTGGTCTATAATACAGCAAGCCAATGGGACCTCTTGAGAAGCTAAAAAATCAACACAGACTCAGCAATAGAATTTTTCAAACCGCATTCAAATATAAATGGAGAAGTAGGTTTTCATCACTAAGTTTGAAGCCTTTTCTTTAAAAGGATAATGTAAACATCCTTAGCAAATTACATAAAAGTACTACACAGTGCTATTTAAAATGAGAAGGATGTAACAATAGCCATGAAAGACATTTAAAAAATAAGGTTGTACTCTACAGTTTTGTTGGCAATAAATTTCAAATTTTAGGTAAAATTGATTTGTTTCCTAAAAAACTAAGTTACCAGAATTGACCAATTATTATCAAAGAATAAGTTTTAAAGGAAATCCAATTAAGTTTCTTTTAAAAAAAAAAAAAAAGAAAAACAGAACAACCTGTATTAGCAGTTGGTGAGAAAAAACTAGTATTTAAAAAAAAACACACACACACACAAAAAACTAGTATTAGCAGTTGGTAAAGAAAGTTTTACCAAACTATGAGTATAGAAAATACATACTGTATTATACAAAATTTCGAAGTTTGAAAAGTTCATTTTCTATGACTTGTGTAATCTCAGTATTCAAACAGAAACCAAGATTTGCACCACTATCCAGCTATCCTCCACCCCCCAAACTAAAAAACAACCAATATTGAGTACCTATGAGTATCAGGAAGTGTTCTACATTGTTAACTATGAATGTAGAGTTAAAAACTCATAACTAGGGCCGGCCCGGTGGCGCACTGCTACAGTGCACCGCTTGGGAGTGTGGCGGCGCTCCAGCTGAGGGTTCGGATCCCACATACAGACCGGCCGCTCACTGGCTGAGCGAGGTGCGGGAGCAACACCGAGGGTTGCGATCCGTTGCCAGTCACAAATAAGACAAAAAGGAAAAAAAAGAAAACTCATAACTATTAGTAAATGTTACAATTTTTCTCTTTAAAAACGTTTTTTAAGACTTTATTTTTTAAGAGTAATTTTAGGTTCACAAGAAAATTAAGAGGAAGGCAGAGATTTCCCATATGCCCCCTGCCCTCACACATGATTAGCCTCCCCGTTATCCATCTCTCTCATCAGATGAACTTATGTTGAAACATGATTGATTACCCAAAGGCCATAGCTTGGTGTTGTACATTCTATGGATTCTCTTTAAAAATTTTTAAACCAGTAAAATAATAGTTAATATATTTGTTTAAACTGAAAGATAATCAGGAGTTTAGGAGAACATACCCATCCAGGGCTGATTATCCTTTCAGAGTTTAGGCAGTTTAACACAG
>NW_007739445.1:0-25816 GCF_000696425.1 Galeopterus variegatus | reverse complement strand
CCTATGGGTGGAGGATGAAAATGGCACCTGCGGGAAGTAGGGGAGACATAACCCAAGATAGCTCCAAAAGGTTTTTATTGGTCCTCCAGTATTTCTGCACTCATGAACCCTGCGTGATCGCTATGCTCAACCTGTCAGTACAAAATGCATGCCCACGTGATCCTTTAATTGATTGGTTCATGGAAAGCCCCTACTTGCTTGCTTATATAAATTGCAGTGTAACGGCAATAAAGTGGAACTGCCCTGACAGATCCCCTGCCTCGTCTGAGTGTCTCTTTCATGGGGCTGGGTTGGCGGGCAGCAGGCTCACTTTTCCCCGAGATCCCTCGGTCCCAACACCGGGGGTAATCCTGTCGGCTCCTTCTCCTTCTGGGTCTGTGGGAGGACCCCAGGCACGCCCCCACATTAGATCTGTTACACGACATGAAAGAACAAGTACAGTAGTCACTTATCTGTGGTTTCACTTTCTGCAGTTTCGGTTACTCACAATCAACTGCAGTCCAAAAATATTGTGGAAAATTCCAGAAATTTGAGAGTACTTCAAAAAGTTCATGGAAAGATTTGTATTTTCTTTTAGTCCTATTTCCGCACTTTTTGATGTACCCTTATAATTCAGAAGTTTTAGATTGCTTACTATTCTGGGTAGCATGATGAAATCTCATGCAGTCCTACTCTGGGTGTTAATCATCCCTTCGTCCAAGCTGTCTTTGATACCCACTAGTTAGTCCTTAGGAGCCATCTCCATTATCAGATCAAGTGTCAAGGTATCACAGTGCTTGTGTTCAAGAAACACTTATTTTACTTAATAATGGTCCCAAAGCATGAGAGTAGTGAGTGATACTGGCAATTCAGATATTCCAAAGAGAAACTGTAAAGTGCTTTCTTTAAGTAAAAAGGTGAAAGTTCTCAACTTAAGGAAAGAAAAGAAATCACATGCTTAAGTTACTAAGATCTACAGTAGGCACAAATCTTTGAAATTGTGAAGGAGAAAGAATTGGTTCTGGTTGTGCTGTCACACCTCAAACTGCAAAAGTTATGGTCATAGTGCATGAAAGTGCTTAGTCAAGATGGAAAAGACCACTCCCGCCGAGGGTTCGGATCCCATGTGGAGACCGGTTCCCGCTCACTGGCTGAGCGCGGTGCGGGCGCAACACCGAGGGTTGCGATCCCGTTGCTGGTCCCCGGTACGGGTGCGACACTGAGGGTTGCGATCCCGTTACCGGTCAGTAAAAAAGACAAAAAGGAAAAAAAAAAGATTGGTAGTATTGTTTATCTTTTATCTTTTATTTTTTTTTTGTCTTTTCATGATGGGATTGGCAGCATTAATCAACCAGATCTCAAGTTTTATAATAAAGCTGTTGTAATTAAGACAAGGATAGACAAGTGTTACAAAATAGTGAACTCATATAGCAAAATGTTCTATAAAAATGGTGATATTACAACACAGTCTGGAAAGGACCAATAGAGATTATTCTAGGTAATTTCTTATCTGTATGGTAAAATAAGAAAAAATTAGATCCTTACCTCATATCTTATATAAAAATCAATCATGCTTTATGTAAAAATCCAGATAGATTAAATATCTAAATGTGAAAAGCAAAGCAATAAAACTTTAAGAAGAAAATTAATTAAATAATTTTCTTTTGATGGGGTAAGTACGAATTTCTCATAATACAAAAAAATAAAACTTTGAAGAAAAAGAATGACAAATTTGACTAAATTAAACTGTAAAAGTTCTGTTTACAAATAGATAATAGAAATAAAATATAGGATTATATCTTTAAGATTGTGGAATAGGAAGGAGTTTCTTAACAAGACACACACCCATAAAAAAAAAAAAAAAAAAAAGATGGAAAAGACATTTAGTTTGTAGGTGGAAGACATGAACAGAAATGTGTTCTGATTGATGTCAACATTTTGCACCAGAAAGCATTGATCCTATAGGAAGACTTCAGCAAAGGATCCCCTGAAATGAATAACACCATGCCATTTATTATAATTAGGGGATAGTTACATAGATTCAGGAACATAGGTCGATAGTGGCCTAATGCTATGTCACAATGGCTATGTCCTTCACCTCAGTTCATCTCATCACATAGGCGTTGTGTCATTTCACAATATGACAAGAAGGATGAGTACAGTACAATAAGATATTTTGGGAGAGAGACCGTGTTCACATAACTTTTAATACAGTACATTGTTATAATTGTTCTATTTTATTTATTATTGTTTTTAATCTCTTACTATGCCTAATTTGTAAGTTAAACTTTATCATAGGTATGTATGTATAGGAAAAACCAGTACAGTCATGCATCACTTAACAATGGGGATACATTCTGAAAAATGTATCATAGGCAAGGGAACATCACCAGGGCAAGAGAGTGATATTCCTAAACTGAGCACATGGGATTTAAAAACAAAAAAACAAAAAATTGTTAAATGCACAGATGAAAGCCTTTCCAAAACTTACATGTGCCTGTTTACAGAAGAATAATAAATACTCATTAACTTACCAACCAAGCTAAAATGGAGAATATTAGCAGTACTTGAAAATCCCCAGTGTCTTTGAAATGCCATTCCATTTTTACCCTTAGTAAATCAGGTAATCATTTTTACTCTTTGTATCTCCAGTAATCAGAAGTTATGTTACAATTCTTTGGTTACTCATTGACCACCTATATATGTAATCCTAAATGAAATGTCTACTTTGTCCTAGTTTTAAACTTTAAATGAAGGGAATCAGACACTGCAATCTTCTGTGACTTGTATCTTCATTGACTGAGATTTGTGTGTACAAAGTCTGCCTTTACCTCAGCAAATCCATCTTGTGCAAACGTACCAACAATTGTCTCTCCATACATTTGTCGATGAACATTCAGGTTGGTTGGTTCTAAGTTTTTGCTATTTCAAAATATCTGCTGAGCAGCTTCTCTATATCTTCTGGGGCACACCTACAAGAATATCTCCATGGTAGAACTCTAGCAGTGGACTTCTGAATTGTGCACACATTCACTAATAATCTTTCCATGCCCTTGTGCTATACGATCCACTGCAAGATTTTCACAACAGGAACAGTTCCCAGTGATGGGTGCATTGTAATAAATCCTTGTTGCCTCAAATGACAGTAGATACCAGGCCCAACACTCACATTTAGTATTCTGGTCCTAACTTTCCTCTTCCTCAGATCTTTCTCAGGCATTTCTTTCTTTTTTTTTTTTTTTTTCCTTTTTTGTCTTTTTTCATGACCGGCAACGGATCGCAACCCTCAGTGTCGCGCCCATACCGGACCGGGACCGGCAATGGGATCGCAACCCTCGGTGCTGCCCCCGCACCTCGCTCAGCCAGTGAGCGGCCGGTCTGTATGTGGGATCCTAACCCTCGGTGGGAGCACTGCTGCGCTTCCCAAGCAGTGCACTGTAGCAGTGCGCCACCGGGCCGGCCCCTCTCAGGCATTTCTTAGGTGTCATTATGATAGATAAAGTTATCACATACACCCTAGCCTCATGATTTTAGTATTGTGACACTGCCCTACTTTTTCATAATGGCAGGACTCATCCAAATATCAAGTGGCTATCTAATTCAAATTTGTTCAAAGGGTTTTACAGTGTTTGAGCTACATGTTCACTACATAAACAAAATCAAGGACAAAAACTATATTATTATCTCAATAGATGCAGAAAAAGCATTTAACAAAATTCAACATCGCTTCATGATAAAGATTCTCATAAAACAAGGTATAGAAGGAAAGTATCTCAACACAACAGAAGCCATATATGACAAGCCATCACTAATATCCTGAATGGGGAAAAGCTGAAATCTTTTTCTCAAGAATGGGAACAAGACAAGGATGCTCACTATTACCATTCCTGTTTAATGTAGTACTGGAATTACTAGCCAGTACAATCAGGCAAGAGAAAGAAATAAAGAGCATCCAGATTGGAAAGTCAAACTGTCCCTTTTTGCAGATAACATGATCCTATATAAAGAAAATCTAAAGACTCTTACCAAACGACTCTTAAAGCTGATAAATGGATTCGGTAAAATCACAGGATACAAAAGCAACACACAAAAATCAGTAGCGTTTTTATACTCCCACAATGAACTAGAAGAAATCAAGAAAGAAAACCCATTTACAAAAATCTATAAAAAACAATAATAAAACACTTAGGAAAAAATTTAACCAAGTATATAAAAGATCACTACAATAAGAAGTAAAACTCACTGCTGAAAGAAAGTAAAGACGATACAAAAAGATGGAAAGACATTCCATGCTTTTAGATTGGAAGAATCAACATTGTGAAATGCCCATATTACTCAAAGCAATCTACAGGTTCAGTGCAATCCCCATCAAAATACCAACGACATTCTTCACAGAAACAGAACAATAGAGAAAATCAACAAAACCAAAAGTTGATTCTTTAAAAAAGTCAACAAAATTTGCAAACCTTTATCTAGATTGACCGAGTAAAAAGAGAGAAGGCCAAAATTATAGAAATCAGAAATAAAGTAGGGGCATTATTACGTCATCACTATGGCTTTTTTTGTGGAGGTAAGATTTAGTTTCTTTCTTTCTCATTTGCATTTTTGTTTTACCGGTGGGTTTTCTTCTTTCTTGTGTATTAATGGTAGTGATTATCATTTTTTGAATTCCAGATGCAGGACTCCCTTGAGGATTTCCTATAGGGCTGGTTGTGTGATCATGAACTCCCACAGCTTTTGTTTGTCTGGAAAATACACTACTTTTTTCTCATTTCAGAAGGATAGCCTTGCTGGATATAGTATTCTTGGATGGCAGTTTTTTTTCTTTTATTATTTTGAATATATCACTACATTTTCTTCTAGGCTGTAATCTTTCTGTTGAGAAGTCTGCTGTTAGTCTGATAGGGGCTTCCTTATAGATGACTTGACACTTTTCTCTAGCTTCTCAAGATTTTTTCTTCATTGCTGAGCTTTGCCAGTTTAACTATGATGTGTCCTGGAGAGGATCTTTTTGGGTTGAATCTGTTTGGGCATCTTTGAGCCACCTTGATATGAAGGTCTGTGTCTATATATCTGGGAAGTTTTCCACTACTATTTTGTTGAATAGGTTTTCCATTCCTTTTCCTTTCTCCTCCCCTTCTGGAACACCCATAATTCAAATGATTGTGCACTTAAAGTTGTCTGCTAGCTCTCTTAGATTGTCTTCATTTTTAAAAATTCTTTTCTCTTTTTCTCTTTTGTCTGCCTGGGATTATTTTGGAAAGATTATCTTTAAGATCAGAAATTCTTTCTTCTGCATGTTCTAACCTTCTGCTTATGCTCTCTCTTTTCTGTTGCTATTATTGTTGAGTGAATCTTTCAGTTCCAGAAGTTCTGCCACATTCCTTTTTAAGGTATTAATTTCTTTCTGCCTTCATATGCTAATTTTTTTCTCATTTCATTATGTTGCCTAAGTGAGTCTTCTCATATCTTATTGAGTTTCCTTAGGATTGTTGCTTGTAATTCCCTTTCAGTGATTTTAAGTGTTTCCTGTTTTATACGGTCTGGAATTTGAGAATTACTTTATTCTTTTGGTGGTGTCATATTTTTCTCATTTCATTATGTTGCCTAAGTGAGTCTTCTCATATCTTATTGAGTTTCCTTAGGATTGTTGCTTGTAATTCCCTTTCAGTGATTTTAAGTGTTTCCTGTTTTATACGGTCTGGAATTTGAGAATTAAAAAAAAAAAAAAAAAAAAAAATATTTTCTGACATTTTCATATTTCTAGTATCTCTACATTGATGTCTGGTGATCTAGTAGAGCAGCTGCTTCTTCTGTTACTCCCGAGTGGGCTTTGAAGAGAGAGACTTTCTCTTCTTTTTGTGGTCTCTGCTGGTGACTCCTTGTGTTTTCTGACATTTTCATATTTCTAGTATCTCTACATTGATGTCTGGTGATCTAGTAGAGCAGTTGCTTCTTCTGTTACTCCCGAGTGGGCTTTGAAGAGAGAGACTTTCTCTTCTTTTTGTGGTCTCTGCTGGTGACTCCTTGCATCAATGCAGTTGAGTGGCTGGTGGGCTACCTGCACAGTGGCTGTGGCTACAACTGAGATGGTGAGCCACTTTTGCAGCAGCTGTGGTTGTGGCAGTGGCTGTGGTAGGCTACCCATGTGGAACTGGTGGTTTTGGCATGCTCTTGCCTGCTTCTGGGTGGTATGGTCTTCCCTTGGCCCACCCAACCTCTTTAACCTTCACATTCCACTCTGTCATCTCCTCAGGAATGGAAATAAGTTGACCCTATGGAGCCTGTGGAGAAAACTGTCCAATTTCACCTGAAGTTCAAGGAAAGAAGGGAAATTCCAAAAGTTGAAAACATCATACTCTGTCCTAGAAATACTTTTCTGGTCCAAATTCACCTGGTCTCCAACACTGTTGTTAAATTTTTTTCCTCAGGAGAGAATCAAGCTTTTGAAAAAGCACTGTTATATGAAGGAAAGAGTTCTGAATTTGATAGGGGAATCTTATAGTAGAGTCATACCTTTGAAGCTTACCAGATGTATGACTGCAGAAAAATGCCCTTATTTTTTAAATCTCAAGTGTAAGATTAATTATTTAAATTTATTGTTACAAGAATCAAGTGAGATAATACATTTGATTGCATATGATGAATGAAAACATTATATATATATATATATAAACATTTTATATATAATAATATTGTAATATATAGTATGATAGTGGAAATGTCCCTCATTTCTTTGTGGGATGAATGAGGACAGAAGAATCAAAAGAATCTCTTCTTATGGATTTGAATTGTGTCTCCCCCAAATTTTGTATGTTGAATTCCTAACCCCAGTTACCTCAGAATTGACTGTATTTGGAGACAGGATCTTTACAGAGGAAATTAAGTTAAAGTAAGGTCATTTGGATGGTTTCTAATCCAATCTGACTGGCATCCTTATAAGATTAGGACACAGACATACATAGAGGGAAAACCATGTGAAAATGCAGGTGGAAGATGGCCATATGCAAGCCAAGGAGAGAGGCCTCAGAAGAAATTAATCCTACCAGCACCTTGATCTTTAACTTCCAACCCCTAGAACTGTGAGACAATAAATTTCTGTTGTGTAAGCCAGCCAGTCTTTGGTACTTGGTTATGGCAGCACTAGCACATTACTACATCTCTGTACATAGAATTTACAAAAATCTTGACTGTAAAGTTCAGTTCTGCCTCACCTATTTACTCAGAGCTTCAATTTCCTTTTCTGCAAAACGAAGATAACATACTGATTAAAATAGTTGCAGAATTCCTTAAGATCAGTTATGTATATTAGCCTCATTGGTGCCTGGCACAATATTGGCTTAGAGAGCTAGCCAATTTGCCTTCCCTACTGCCCTGTAAAGTCTTCATGGAAAAGATACAGGTGGATCATACTGAAAATGTCAGGGGAAATTGGATCACTTTGTGACACACCAAGCCCACCTTGATTCCTACGGAACTTCTAAGAAAGTCACCCATATGACTTTGTATCTGAGAGGCTCTTAATTGATACATGTCACCAAGGAAAGCCAGATAGTTATGGAATAAATGTTACCTGGCAGGGACAAATGACCAGTCTACATTTCCCATTGAGCACATCTCTACTCATGGAAGAAGCCTTTCATAAAGGGTGTGGGCCATGCTATGCATAGCACTGCAGATGTGGTAAAGCCCTTCATACATGTTCGTATCAGACTCATGCTCTGGAAGATCCTCCAAAGAGACATTTGGGGGACAGATCTTCAATGTCTCACAGTCACTTAGAAAAAAAGCAATGGCAATGTGTGAACCAAAATTTAGTGAAGTAAAAGTCTTCTAGGCATTTAGAAGCTTTTACTGTCTGGAGGAACATTTGAAACCAAGGATTTCATCGTGTGGATATGAAAAAGTCAGAGTCCCATGGAATGAGTCCAGCATGATGACATCATTCTCAATGGTGGTAAAATTCCATTGTGATGTAGTGATCTACACTTTCTAAATCATGATGAGATTGACTCTAGTAAAGCTCAGGCTCATTAATGATTGTCACCATAAATGACCACTACATTTGCAGGCAAGTCTCTGATCCTTAAGTGTTATTAACAATCAAATGATAAATACATTCTCTTTGTGAGAGGTCATTTCTACAAATGCCACACAGACCCCATTCTTGTTCATTTCTCCTCTCAGATTCCAGAGAAATCGAATGTCCTTGGCGTCTTCGGAGGTGACCAGCCCCACCCAGGTTCCACTGAAATGCAGTATCAAGGAGACGATGCCTGGGGCCAGAGATGATTCCCTGGTGGCCATCTGATAGACAGATAAATTGACTATTTTTTCCCAGAATAGGATCAAAAGTGCCGCAGGTGAGCTAAATCAGAAAAAGAAAATACAATTCTAATTGAGTTCTGTGTAAGCAAAAGGAAGTAGATTGCATTGAAGCACCACACCCAATCTACACCCTTAACCTCAGACAGTTTTATGCAGTTATTGCTGAACATTGGTCTGAGGAAATGCTGACAATCAACTTTCTGTGCATCACCATTCCTGAGAGAATTCTCTGGAAACCAACTGTTCAGATTTAGCACTTGAAAATATAACAGTGCAAGTTTTTAGCCAGTTAACACTCCCTGCCACTGCTCCTTCCCCCTCACCTCCTCTCCTCCACAAATAAAAGAACACACACACACACACACACGAACACACAAGTGTCTCTGTTCTGGTTGTATGGAAGATACATAAACTGAGTCACCTCCTTACACTGCTGAAGCCACCTAAGGATGGCACTAGAAAAGATTTCACTCACCTCACCTTTGGGAATTTGTACAGTGCCAGCAGCGTCCCTTTCTGTGCAGGAATTGCCCATGTGGTTCCTGCAAGGACTACTACAGACTTGCTCTTTCTTGAAAACGTGTAATTAGAGATGGTCTTACCCAGTCCAGACAGCTACATCTGGCTACTCTTCATGATCTTCCACGTACTATGCATTTCATTGTAGAGATCAAATACCAGGGACACATTGGGTAACAGGTGCAGGTTCCTGTTGATCTCCCCAACGACAAATATAAAGGTCAGAAGATACTGGTAGTGCTTGGATTGAAACCTGCAAGGAGGGTATAACCAGTCCTCAGAAACAAGTGCACACTTTATGCCTTGGGATTATCTCTCTCTCTCTTTTTTTTTTTCTTTTTGTCTTTTTTCGTGACCGGCAACGGATCGCAACCCTCAGTGTCACGCCCATACCAGACCGGGACCGGCAACGGGATCGCAACCCTCAGTGTTGCGTCCGCATCTCAGATCGCAACCCTCAGTGTCACGCCCATACCAGACTGGGACCGGCAACGGGATCGCAACCCTCAGTGTTGCGTCCGCATCTCGCTCAGCCAGTGAGCGGCCGGTCTGTATGTGGGATCCGAACCCTTGGCGGGAGGGCCGCCGCGCTCCCGAGTGGGGCACTGTAGCAGTGCGCCACCGGGCCGGCCCGGGATTATCTCTTAATCCACAATTCATGTTGGAAAGTGAAAGCCCAGTCAACTCATTCAGTGTGAAGAAACTGCTGGCTTTCATCATACCTTAGAATTTGGAGCCAATGGAAACAAATGTCCCAATGTTACTGGTTTCCAGAAGGCTCTCACATAAACTAGTTGCTCTGATAGAGAGAAGTCAGTATCCAGAGGATGGTGAGATAATTGAAGCAGATTGCTTGGAGAGGGAGAGCTTTCTCTAGCTGAAGTATGTAGAGCCACATACAGTGAGTGCCACTAACTAGGAAGGATGTTAGGACCAATAATGGCAGATGGTATAGGTTGGATATCACATTGTGCTCACAGAATTAACGTGAAATTTAAAAGTTTGTTTTTCAGAGTGAAATGACAACCTACAGAATGGGAGAAAATTTTTGCTAACTATGCATTGGACAAGGGCTTAATATATGTAATATACAAGGAACTCAAGCAATTATATAATAAAAAAACAAATAACCCAGTTTAAAAATGAGCAAAGGAGCTGAATAGACATTTTTCAAAGGAAGACATACAAATGGCCAATAGGTACATGAAAAAATGCTCAACATCACTAGTCATCAGGAAAATGCAAATTCAAACTACATTGAGATACCACCTCACCCCAGTTGGACTGGCTATAATCAAAAAGATGGTGAATAAAAAATGCTGGCAAGTGTGTGGAGAGAAGGGAACATTCCTACACTGTTGGTGGGACTGTAAATTAGTACAACCACTATGGAAAACAGTATGGAGGTTTCTCAACTACAGATAGATCTTACATATGATCCCACAATCCCACTTCTGTCTATTAACCCAGAGGAATGGAAATCATCATGTCAAAGGGATACCTGCATTCCCATGTTCATCGCAGCTCTGTTTACAATAGCCAAGACATGGAACCAACCTAAATGTCCATCAATGGGTGATTGGATAAGGAAACTGTAGTATATATATACCATGGAATACTACTCTGCCATAAAAAAGAATGAAATACTCCCATTTGCAACAACATGGATGAGCCTTTAGAAAATTATGTTGACTGAAATAAGCAAAGCACGGGGATAAATACCACATGTACTCACTCATATGTGGGAGCTGAGAGAGAAAGAAGGAAAGAAAGCCCATAGTAGTGCATCAGACTTACAGAGGGAGAGCACATTCCTTGGGCTACAAAGTGGAGGGGAGGGGAAGGAGGAGGGAGAGGGAGGTTGTGGATAATTGGGTGGGGGACACAAGGTACAAATGCAATTTGTGGTAATGGGTATGCTGCCAGTATGAATCTGGCCCTCACATGGACATGAGGGGTGACAATCACCTTTGTATCTCATGAATATTCATAACCAATAAAAAAATAAAAGATAAAATAAAAGTTTGTTTCTGTTACTCAATTTAATGCTAAATAATACTATTAATAACTTAAAAAACAACCTTTTCCCAAAGAATTTCCTAAAAATGAATCAAGTTGTTATTCCTTCTTCTTGCATGCCATTGCACAATCTCAAATTATTTATTCAGAAAGCAAATTCCCTACCTCCCTATTGCCTGGTAACTGTGTTTCCATCAAGACTGAAGTAGAGGAGATACTTGTTATGGTTAATTTTGTGTGTCAACTTGACTGGACTAAGGGATGCCCAGACAGCTGGTAAAACACTATCTCTTTTTTGAACACTTTTTACTTTATGGGATAACAGGATGTTCTGGTCTGACCCAATCCTAGAATCAGCCTTGCTCTGAGGACCCCAGTTCCTTTTAGTGGGGTATGAAATGAGACACCAAGAACTGGACATTAGTTTTTCCCTCTGAAAGTTTTCAGAATCAAAATGGAGTCATTTGTGTTAAAAACCAAAAACCAAATAAAAAAACCTCTGACAGGGCCGGCCCGTGGCTCACTTGGGAGAGTGTGGTGCTGATAACACCAAGGCCCTGGGTTTGGATCCCATATACGGATGGCCGGTTAGCTCACTGAGTGAGCGTGGTGCTGACAACACCAAGTCAAGGGTTAAGATCCCCTTACCGGTCATCTTTTAGAAAAAAAAAAAAAACCTCTGACAAATAGAGCCAGAGAAAGGTCATGAAGGGGCAAGTTCTCATGCTCTTGTAATCAATAACAAGAACTATCACAAAGAACCCTGCAATGCTACAACCGTGCAGAGGCCATCACAACCTTAATTTAAAAAAATACTTTTGTGAAGACATCTGCCCAGCTACTGCCTGTCCAACCTGCACTAGCACCACCCTTGTTATTGATCCTTGGAGCCAAGAGTAATCACCCCCAAACAGTTATATAATCCTCCATCATTTTTCCTTTAAAATCCTTTGTCTTTCTTTACATCCCTGAATACACACAGTTTACTATTGCATGCATATTCCCATTGCAGTGCCTATTCCTGAACATACATACTTTTGTTTTAGAGAGCCTCTCTCTGTTATTTAGGTTGACAGCTCCATACTCCTGGGGTATCTTTGCTTCTCAGTGATTGTAGCAGACAATTGCTAGATAATATATCTATGTATGTAACAATCATACACACATATGTGTATGGACATACACCCATATAGAAATAGAGTTTTTAAATTTTTTTCTTGTTTAGAAATGGAAGATCGTGTGTGTGTGTGTGTGTGTGTGTGTGTGCACTTAAATTTTGCTGGAATTTCTGGACATTGCATTACATAAACACAAAAATGTTTATATCAGTTCTAAATATGTTTAGAATTTTGCATGATTTTCTTTGTAGCCTAATATGTAGTTAGCAATCATAAATGTTCTATCTGATTTTGAAAGGAAATTATATTGACTAAAATCAAGGTTTAAATTATATTTGTTAGATTTATGTTATTGACCATATGGGTCTTCTATATTTTTACCAATTTTTGTCCACTTGACCTGTCTTGGGCTGAGAAATGTTTTTAAATCTGCTTCTGTAGATTATTCCATGCATCTTGATTATCTGCTTTATGAAAGTTGTTGCTGTTATACAGATATTAGTAATTGTTTGATTTTTTATAATAACTTTAGTATTATAATGATTCTGTCTTTGCTTCACTTAATGCTTTTTGAACTGAATTCTACACTGCAAAATTTTGATATTTTAATTTTTAATTTTAGCCCATTCTACTGGATGTCTTAGAATCTTATTGTAATTTTAATTTGCATTTCTCTATTGTTTAATGATGCTGAGTTCTATTTCATGTCTGTATTAGTCCGTTTCTGTTGTTTATAACAAAATATCTGAAACTGAGTAATTTATAAGAAAATGAAATTTACTGCTTACCATTTCAGAGGCTGGGAAGTCCAATGTCCAGGGAACACATCTGGTGAGGGCTTTGTTGGTAGGTGGTGACTCATCACAGCAGTGTAGGGTGTCACATGGCGGATAGCTTGAGTAAGAAAGATTCTAAGCTTCTCAATTGCTCTGCATTTAAAACCATCAGAACCATGCCTATTACTCTATAAATGGGTCAATCCTTTCACAAGGGTGTAGTCCTCACAATGTAATCACCTCTTCAAGGCCACATCTTTCAATCTCACAATAGGATTTCCCACTCTCTTAATACTGTCACAGTAGTGATTAAATTCGCAGTGCATGGGGCCTTTGGAGAACACATTCAATCCATATCAATGTCTTTATTGGGATTCATATATCTCCATCTATAAATGGTCTATCCAAATAGTTTGCACATTTTATATTGTATTGTCTTGTTTTTATTGCGGTAAAATATACATAACATAAAATACACTATTTTAATGTGTACAATTTAGTGACATTAAGTTCCTTCACAATGTTGTGTAACCATCACTACTGTTTAGCTTCAGAACTTTTCATCACTCCCCCAAAAACCTCGTACACATTATTCTCCCCTCCTATTCTCCCCTCCCCATAGCCCCTGGGCAACCACAAATCTGCTTTCTGTTTCTATAAGATTTGCCTATTCTGGATTTTTTATATAAATGGAGTCATACAATATATGGCCTTTTGTGTATGACTTTCTTCATTTAGCATAATGTTTTCAAGGTTCATCGTGTTGTAGTATGTATGAATATTTCATTCCTTTTTATGGCTGTATAATATTTTATTTTATGTATATCCCATATTTTGTTTATCCATCAGTTGATGGACATTTGGATTGTTTCCATTTGTTGGCATTGTGAAACTGTTGCTATAAACATTTGAATACAAGTTTTTGTGTGAACACTGGTTTTCAGTTCTTTTGGATAAATATTGAGGAGTGGAATTTCTGAATCAATTGGTAGCTGTATGTTGAACATGCTGAGAAACTGCCAAACTGTTTTCCATTGTGGCTGCACCATTTTCCATTTCCAGAAGTGAAGATTCTAGTTATTCCACATACTCACCAAAACATTTTTGGTCTTTTAGTTCATAAATTTTTTTTTATGGTCATCCTAGTTGGTGTAAAGTGGTATCTCATTGTCTTTTTGATTTGCATTTCCCTAAAGACTAATGAACTGAGCATATTTTCATGTGCTTGTTGGCCATTTGTATATCTTCATTGGAGAATAGTATCTTAAGTCTTTTGTCTATTTTTAATTCGACTTGTCTTCTGTTGTTCAGTTATAAGAGTTCTTTAACAGATATGTGATTTGCAAATATTTTCTCCCATTCTGTGGGTTTTCTTTTTTACCTTCTTGATATTGCCCTTTGGTGCAAAAAAAAAAAAAATTGTTAATTTTGAGGAAGTCCAATTTATTTTTTTCTTTTGTTACTAAGTCCTTTTGATGTAATATTTAAGAAACCATTGCAATATCCATGTGAAGATTTACCCCATGTTTCCTTCTAAGAGTTTAATAGTTGTAGTTTTTATATGTAGGTCTTTGATCAATTGTGAGTTAATTTTTATATATGGTATGAGGTAAAGCTACAATTTTATTCTTATGTATGTGAATACTCAGTTGTCCTAAAATTATTTATTGAGGAGACATTAAACAGTCTTGGCCCCATTGTTGGAAATCAATTGAACATAGATATATGAGTTTACTTCTGGATTCTCAATTGTATTCCACTAAGCTATGATATCAAAAAAGTCTTGGGAGGGTGGATGGAGAGGGGGATGGGGGAGACTGGATAAGGAGCATAAAGAATAAGTATGATCTGGGGCCGGCCCGGTGGCGCACTGGATAGTGTGCTGCTTGGGAAGCGTGGCGGCGCTCCTGCCCGAGGGTTCGGATCCCACATACAGACCGGTTCCCGCTCACTGGCTGAGCGAGGCGCGGGAGCAACACCGAGACTTGCAATCCCGTTGCCGGTCCCCGGTCCGGTACGGGGGCAACACTGAGGGTTGCGATCCGTTGCCGGACACGGAAAAAGACAAAAAAAAAAAGTCTGTTCTGACCAGGCTAGCTAAATTGCCATGCTTCGGGAGATTTTGGATAAGCCAGCAGTCTTGTCCACTTGTCCAGCGAAAGGTTATCATAAGACCATTTTACTTAGAAGCAGTAATAATGGCACCAGAAAAACACAAAATAACCTAAAAGGCTTCCTGTAAACATTACTCCAGATTCTTGCATGTAGGATGTAACCTGGTAACAATCCCAAAGCTGTGTGTCATGTATAACTAACAGAAAAACTGATGAAGTCATTAGGAGGGCTTTCTATCTCCTTTGATTTATCCCCCTTCTTGTAATTATAAAATGCTAAGCTCTGCTGGCCTTCTTCAGAACGTATTTTCAGGGTGACCTGATCTATGCATCTCCCCAGTTTCAATCATATTGGCTCAATAAATCCTTGCTATACGTAATTGGCTTCAGTTTCTTTTTGGTCAACAGTTATGTGTCTATATTTATGTCAGTATCCCACTGTTTTGATTACTGTAGATTTGTAGTCAGTTTTGAAATATGGAAGTGTGGATTCTTCAACTTTGTTTTTCTTTTCCAAGATCATTTTGGCTAGTAGGGGTTCTTTGCACTTGAATATTAATTTTAGAACAGTGTTTTCATTTCTGCAAAAAGGGCCATTTGTATTTTTTATAGTGATTGCATTGAATCAGTAGATCACTTTGGAGATAATTGCCATCTTAACAATATTAGGTCTTCCAGTCCATGAACTTGGGATGTCTTTCCACTTCAGCAATGTTTACTAGTTTTCAGTGTCCAAGTCTTAAACCTCCTTAGTTAGATTAATTCCCAAGTATTTCATTATTTTTTTCTAATGCTATTGTAAATGAACGTTTTTCCCCTAATTTGTTGATTGTTCATTGCTAGTGTAGAAATACAACTGAATTTTATGTGTTGATCTTGTATTCTGTAACTTTGATAAATATGTTTATTAGCTCTAATAGTTTCTGTGTGGAATCCTTAAAATATTCTCCATCTAGGACTTTACTACATGGAAATACAAATAACTTTACTTCTTTTTCTTTCTTTTCTTTTTCTTTTCTGAATGTTCTGGCTAGAACTTCCAATGCAATGTTAAGTACAAGAATTGAAAGTGGGCATTGTTGTCATCTTTCTGACCTTAGGGGAAAAGCTTTCACTCTTTCAACATTGAGTAACTGTGAGTTTTTTACATACAAGCATTTCCTTTATTATGTTGAGAAAGTTCCCTTCTATCTCTAGTTTGTTAAACATTTTTGTTAGGAACAGTGATTGAATTTTGTCAATTGCTTTTTCTGTGTCAACTGAGACAATCATGTTTGTTCCTTCGATCTGTCAATGCGGTGTATTACATTGATTTATTTTTATATATTGAATCTCCCTCGCATTCCTGGGATAAATCCCATTTGGTCATGGTGTACAATACTTTTAATATGCTGCTGGATTTTTTTGCTAGTACTATGTTGAGGATTTTTGCATCTCTATTACCTTCCATAAAAACTTTTGAATCAGTTTTCCAACATCTACAAAATAATTTGCAGGGATTTGGAGGGTGGGGCAGGGGGATGGCCTGGTCAGTATGGGGATCTGAACTTGCAGCAATTTTGACTGAGATTGCATTAAATCTATAGATCAGTTGGTTAGAGTGCAGAGTTGATAATACCAAGATCAAGGGTTCAGATCTGAACCTGTACCAGCCAGGTGCCAAACAAAATAAAACAAAACAAAACCCATAAATCTACAAATCAAGCTGGGAAGAACTGACATCTTAACAGTATTGAGTCTTTCTGCTCATGAACATAAAGTATTTATTTGTTTATTTAGATTTTCTTTTATTACTTTAATTTGAGTTTTATAGTTTTTTTCCTATAAATCCCATACATAATTTGTTAGATTTATACCTTATTATTTTAGGAGTTTTTTGGTGTTAATGTAAATAGTGTGTTTTTAGTTTCAAGTTTTAATTGTTCTTTGTTCAGATACAGTGGAAAAATGGCTTTTGTATATTAACCTTGTACCCTGAAACCTTGCTATAATTACTTATTGGTTTCAGAAGGTTTTTTTGTCATCATCTGGGATTTTCTCCATAGACAATCATGTGATCTGTAAACAAAGATAGTTTTCTATCTTTTTTTAAATTTCCTTTTCTTATCTTATTGCATTATCGAGAACTTTCAGCATAATGTTAGGTAGAAGTAGTGGGAGAGGATATCCTTGCATTGTCCCCTATCTTGGGGGAAAACATCCAGTTTCCCACCATTAAGCATGATGTTTACTGTAGGATTTTTGTACATATTCTTTGTCAAGTTGAGGAAATTCCTCTCTATTCCTAGTTTGCTGAGAATTTTTTTTTTTTTATCATGAATGGTACTGTATTTTTGTCAAATGCATTTTCTTCATCTATTAATATAATCATGATTTTTCTTTGTTAAATTGTTTATGTAATGAACTACATTATTTGATTTTCAAATTCTGAGTCAGCATTTATTTTTCCATTTCCTTATTTGTTTATTATTCCAGCATAACTGGAATAAATCCCACTTGGTCATGGTGTACAGTCATGCACTGCATAATGACTTTTTGGTCAACAAAGGGCCACCATATACAAAAGTGGTCCCATAAGATTATAATGCCTATACCATATAGCCTAAGTGTGTAGTAGGCTTTGCCACCTGGGTCGGTGTAGATACACTCTGTGATGTTTGCGCAATGACAAAATCACCTAATGATGCATTTCTCATAATGTATTCCCATTGTTATGTGAGGCATAACTTTATAATTTTTTTACGTATTGTTGGATATGATTTGCTAATCTTGTTGAGGATTTTTGCATCTATGTTCATGAGAGATATTGGTCTGTAGTTTTCCTTTTTTTGTAATGTCTTTATCTGGTTTTTGTATTAGGATAATGCTGGCCTTCACAATATGAGTTAGGAAGTGCTCTTTCTGCATACATTTTCTGGAAGAGAATGTAGAGAACTGGTATCATTTTTCCTTAAATATTTTATAGAATTTACCAGTGAAGCCATCTGTTCCTGATGTTTTCTTTTTTGGAAAGATTAAATTTATTCAACAGATATAAGTCTATTCATATTATCTATTTCTCCTTGTGTGAGTTTTGGTAGATTTTATCTTTCAAGGAATTGGTCCAGAGTGTGATGCTGATAACACCAAGGTTTAAAATTCAATTCTTGCACTGGCCAGCCACCAAAAACCAAAAAAGGAATCGGTCCATTTTATCAAAGTTTATCAAGTTTGTGGCCACACTGTTGTTCATGAGTTTCCTTTATTATCCTTTTATTGTCCATGAGATCACTAGTCTTGGGTTGTGTTTTTACTTTTGAGTTGTAGGAGTGCTTCAGATATCCTGGCTACTAGTTCCTTGTCAGATATATATTACATGAATATTTTCTCCCAATTTTGGCTTTCCTATAAAATTTTAAATGGTGTGTTTTGAGGACCTAAATTACCAGTGTTGTTCCTTTCATGACCTGTACAAGAAGTCATTCGCTACCATTACCCACGTGATAAATATATTCTTTTATGTTTATTCTAGAAGCTTTGTACTTGGAACTTTTAGGTGTTTCTTTCTCATCTATCTCAAATCAACTTCCATTTAAGGTGTAAGGTAGGATTTGAGGTCAATTTTTATTTTTCTATTTTTTGCCATATGAATATCCAATTGTTTAATCTCAATTTGCTGAAAAACTTTCCATTTCCTATTGAATTATTTTGGCATCTATTTTGGAGGGGAGCGTGTCTGGCTGGTATGAGGGTCCAAACCTTTGACCTTGGTGTTATAACAGCACACTTTAACCAACTGAGCTAATTGGCCAGCGCTGTTTGGCATCTTTTTCAAAAATAAAATGCCTATATACATGCTCACCTATTCCTGGGCAATTTATTCTGTTCCATTGATCTATTTTTAATTCTTATGCGAGTACCACATTATTTTATTACTGTAGCTATAATCTTGAAGTCAGGTAGTATAGGTTCTCCAACTCTGTTGTTTTTCAAGGTTGTTTTGGATATGCTCAGTCTTTTACATTTCCAAATAAATTTTAAAACTAGCTTGTGAATTTCTACCAAAAACCTTGGTAGAATTATGGTAGGAATTACATTGAATGTATAAATTAATTTAAGGAGATCGCCATCTTAATAATACCGAGTTTTTCAATCCATGAATGTGGTATATTGGTATATGTATCTCCATGTATTGTATAGTTTATTTTTGTAGTTTTTAGCATAGATGACCTGCACATCTTTTGTTTCTTTCATCATAAATTGAAATTTAAAAAAATTTTCTCAATGCTTTGCTAGTAGTATACAAAAAGATAAAATTTTATTATGGTTTATTGATCTTGTACCCTGAGACAATGTTTTTTTTTTTTTTTTTTGTCTTTTTCCGTGTCTGGCAACAGATCGCAACCCCCAGTGTTGCCCCCGTACCAGACCGGGGACCGGCAACGGGATCACAACCCTCGGTGTTGCTCCCGCACCTCGCTCAGCCAGTGAGCAGGAACCGGTCTGTATGTGGGATCCGAACCCTCAGGCGGGAGCGCTGCCGCGCTTCTCAAGCAGCGCACTATCCAGTGCGCCACCGGGCCAGCCCATAGACAATGTTAATTATACTTATTAACTCTACTGTTTGGTAGATTCCTTAGAATTTCTTACATAAATAATCATTTCACCTGTGAAGAGAGATAGTTTTATTTTTTCCTTTTGAACCTGTATGCTTTTTATTATTGCCTCATTGCACTGACTAATACCCCTGGAAAGTATTACCTACAGTTGTAAGATCTTTGCATTGGTTTTGATCTTAGGGGAAAAGTGTTAAATCTTTCAACGTTAAGATGTTAGCTGAAGATATTTCATAGATGCTCTTTAAGAGATTGAGGAAGTTCCCTTCTATTTCTAACTTGTTGAGGATTTTTGCTATAAATGAGTGTTTCATTTTGTCAAATGGTTTTTCAGCATTAACATAGTTATTTGATGTTTCCCCTTTATTCTATTAATATGGTAAATTACACTGATATTTGAATGCTAAATTAACCTTTTTTTACTGGGATAAATCATTATTAGTCATGTTGTATAAACTTTATATATAAATATTGCTTGAGTTTTTCTGCTAATATTTTGTTAAGGGCTTTTGCCTCTATGATTATAAATTCATCTATAGTTTTATGTAAGGTCTTTGTCAGAGACTTAAGTATCAAAGTTATGCTGGCCTCGTAAAATGAGCTGGCAAATGTTCTTTGTTTTCTTTTTTTATTTTTTTTTTATTTTTATTTTTTATTTTTTTTAAATTTTTATTTATTTATTTTTTTTATTTTTGGGGAATCTTATTATTAATTTTTAGACCATTTTTCTTCTTCTTCTTCTTCTTTTTTTTTTTTGTCTTTTTTCGTGTCAGGCAAAGGATCGCAACCCTCGGTGTCACGCCCGCACCTCGCTCAGCCAGTGAGCAAGAACCGGTCTGTATGCGGGATCCGAACCCTCGGCGGGAGCGCCGCCACGCTCCCAAGCAGCGCACTGTAGCAGTGCGCCACCGGGCCAGCCCAAGACCATTTTTCTTCTAATAAAAGCATTTAAACCTATTCTTTTCCATCTAAGTCCTGCTTTAGCTGCTTCCCACAAATTTGTCATATTGCATTTGTATCATTATTTAAATCAAAATGTTTTCTAATTTCCTCTGTGTTTTCTTCTTTGACCTGTGGATTATTCATTTAATTTATTTTCCTCTTTTTTTTTTTTGAATTTATTTTATTGAACCAAAATTGATTATACATATTTTGGGGGTTGAACATTGAGATATGTTGATTAAATTAATATTACTAGCATATATATTGTTACAAATCGTAATTATTCTTTATGTTCCTTGTCCAACCTCTCCCCTTCCCCATTCCCTTCCCCTCCCCCCAATTGCCTTAGATTTCTTCTCTCCTTCTGAAAGAATAATGGTTACTCTGTTAACTTGTTGCCTAGATAATCTGTCCAATGCTGAGAGATGTGATCAGGTCCCCCCATATTATCATACAGCAGATTCTCCTTCTGTCACTCTGAAATGGGTCTTGTGGAAAGAGACGTCCTCTTCTTTTCTTTGTCTCTGCTGGTGACTCTTCTTGTGTGAATGCACTCCAGTGGTTAGCAGACCATCTGCGTGGTGGCTGTGGCATCTAGCTGCTTTTGCAGCAGCCATGGTTATTGTGGTGGCTATGGTGGGCCACACACGTGGAGTTGCTGTTTTTGGCATGCTCCTTGGCACTGTCCGTATGCCTGGTTCTGGAGTGTGTTTGGTCCCCTTCTCCATGCATCTGGTCCCTGGGCAGGCCCCAAGGCACTGGCGCCATGTGCCTGCTTTTGGGAGAGGGGTCCAGTCCCCTTATCCATGTCCCGGGTTCCTGGGCAGGCCCTGAGGTACTGGCACAGTGTGCCTGGTTGTGGGAGAGAGGTCCAGTCCCCTTCTCCATACCCCGGGCCCCTGGGTGGGCTTCAAGGTGCTGGCATGTTGTGCCTGGTTGAGGGAGGGTGGTCCAGTCTGGGCGGGGCCCAAGGTGCTGACGCAGTGTGCCTGGTTAGGGAGAGAGGTCCAGTCCACTTCTCCATGCCTCAGGTCCCTGGGTGGGCCCTGAAGCATTGGCTCAGTGTGCCTTGTTGTGGGAGAGAGGTTCATTTCCCTTCTCCTTGCCTCAGGTCCTGGGCAGGCCTGAAGGTGCTGGCGTGGTGTGCCTGGTTGTGGGAGGGTGGTCCAGTCCCCTTCTCCATGACCTAGGACCATGAGCAGGCCCCGAGGTGCTGGCTTTGTGTGCCTGGTTGTGGGAGAGAGGTCCAGTCCCCTTTTCCTTACCCCAGGTCCCTGGGTGGGCTCCGAGTTGCTGACATGTTGTGCCTTGTTGTGTGAGAGAGACATAGTCCCTGACTCCATACCCTGGGTCCCTAGGTGGGCCCTAAGGCGCTGGCTCAGTGTGCCTGGTTGTTGGAGAGAGGTCCAGTCCCCTTCTCCATACACTGGGTCCCTGGGCGGACCCCAAGGTGCTGACATGGTGTGTCTGGTTGTGGGAGGGGGGTCTAGTCCCCTTCTCCATGCTTCAGGTCCCCAGGCTGGCCCCAAGGTACCAGTGCAGTTTGCCTGGAAGTGGGAGTGGGGCCCAGTTCCCAGATCCAAGCTTCCAGTTCCCAGGCAGGCCCCAAAGTGCTGGTGGTGTGTCTGGGCTGGAACTAATTTTTCGTCCTTTGCTTCTAACATGTGGGAACTTCCTGTGGGAACCAGTACTTAAGCTGTGTGGTTGTTTAAATTGCTACTTTGCTGCTGTTTCCCTAGGGAAGACTTTTTGTGCAGCTCCTAGTGTGGTTGTTTAAATTGCTACTTTGCTGCTGTTTCCCTAGGGAAGGCTTTTTGTGCAGCTCCTATAATGGTTGACCTTATAGGTACTTCCGGCTCTCCAGAGACCCAGTGGATCTGTGTTCTGTAGAATCTCTGATCTGGGCCTGAGTTTTTTCATCAAACTGAACCCCATGTAGTTCTGCATTCCTGACCACTCTCCTCTGAGTGGTCCTGTGATGATTGGGGGGCAGATCAGCTGTCCTTGCTGTGTCCCAGTGTTCTCCCCATCTCCCCCGCTGCCTGTGCTCCAAATACTTCCCATGGGATGGGCTGTGTGCCAGTCCCTTGCGATGACTCACTGGCCTCTGAATGGCTCCCTTTTTTCAGTTGCTCTGACTCCTCACTCCTGCATGGGTCCACGGGAACCCTGTTAGTGGTCTGGCTGTCCTAGGGGCCACCAAGGCCCTCTTCTCTCCTGCCACCTCCAAGTAACTCCTTCTGAAGGGCACAGCTGCAGATTCTGCTGGCTCCTGCTCCATGCGCTCATCAGCTCAAGCCTTAAAGCAGCCGCAGCCCAAAATGCTCATGTTCATGTTCCCCCAAATTATCATACAGCAGATGCTTCTTCTGTCACTATGGAATGGGCTTTGTGGAGAGAGACATCCTATTCTTTTCTTTGGTCTCTGCTGGTGACTCTCATTGTGTCAATGCACTGCAGTGGCTGGCGGACCATCTGTGTGGTGGTTGTGACATCTAGCCACTTTCATGGCAGCTGAGGTTATGGTGGTGGCTGTGGTGGGCCACCCACATGGAGGTGATGTTTTTGGCATTCTCCTTGGCACTGTTGGTGTGCCTGGTTGTGGGTGGGAGGTCCAGTCCCCAACTCCAAACCCTGGGCTCCTGGGTGGTGTCCCGAGGTGCTGGCAGTGTGCATTGATGTGGGCAGGGGTTCTGGTCCCTGGCTCCAAGCCCCACACCCCTGGGCAGATCCCAAAGTGCTGGCAGTGTGCCTGGATGTGGGAGTTGGGTCCGGTCTCTGGCTCCATACCTCAGGTCCTCTGCTGGGCCCAGAGGTGCTGGTGGTGTGCCTGGGCTGGAACTAATTTTTTGTCCTTGGCTTACTTCTAAAACAGTGGAACTTCCTGTGGGAACCAGTACTTGAGCTGTGTGGTTGAGCTAAATTGCTGCTTTGCTGCTGTTTCCCTAGGGAAGACTTTTTGGGCAGCTCAGGGTTTAATGGTTGACCTTAAAGGTACTTCTGGCTCTCCAGAGACCCAGTGGACCTGGGTTCTGTAGAAACTCTGATCTGGGCGTGAATCTTTCCATCAAACTGCACCCCATGCAGTTCTGCATTCCTGACCAGTCTCCTCTGAGTGGTCCTGTGCTGATTGGGGGCAGATCGCTGTCCTTGCTCTGTCCCAGTGTTCTCCTGGTGGGCCCGTCTCCCCCACCACCCATGCTCCCAACACTTCCCATGAGATGGGCCCTGTGCTGGTCCCTTGCAATGACTCACCAGCCTCTGAATGGCTCCCCATTTTCAGCTGTTTTGGCTCCTCACTACTGCGTGGGTCCACAAGAATACTATTAGTTGTCTTGCTGTCCTGGGAGCCACCAAGGCCCTCTTCTTCCCTGCTGCCTCCAAGCAACTCCATCTGAAGGGCACAGCTACAGATTCTGCTGGCTCCTGCTCCATGTGCTCAGCAGTTCCAGCCTTAAAGCGGCCAAAGCCCGAAATGCTCTGAGCAGTTTCTTCTTTCTCTCATCATGGCTTCTACCCCTTCCTGAACTCCGCAGGTCTCTCCTCCTCTTCTCCTGAGCTCCAGCTGCCCCAGCATGGCTGTTGCTACATTTTTACAGTTGTAAATTGGTTGATTCATGGGAGAGAGCGATGCTAGGGACTGTCTATTCCACCATCTTGACCAGAACTGTTATTTTACTCCTTTTAAATGTATTAAAACTTTTTTTTTTTTGGCTAGTATGTGGTGTATCTTGGTGAACAAACCATATGCACTTTAAAAAGTTATATTATTTTGGGCCGAGCCCATGGTGCACTCGGGAGAGTGCGGTGCTGGGAGCGCAGCAGCGCTCCTGCCATGGGTTCGGATCCTATATAAGGATGACTGGTGTGGTCACAGCGCTCACTGGCTGAGCGCAGTGCAGCCGGTCTCAAAAAAAGGACAAAAAAACAAAAAATTATATTATTTTGCAGTTGATGTGTGTAGTGGTCTATAAATCCAGGTGATTAGTGAAAGGTTTTATTCATTTACATTTAATGTAATAATTGATACATTTGGAATTATCTCTACCATATATGCTACTTCTTTGTGTGTTTTTCATTTGCTTCTGTTCCTCTGTTACAAAAATGTGTATTTTTAACTCTTGGAGCTTTGGACACACTATCTAATAATATGACTGCACAAAATCAAAATAGGCACCCTGGCCTATTTCTTTGAGCTAAAAGAAATTGAGGACTAGCCAACATAAGAAAATCTCCTTACCTCCCCCTCAACTGCCTAAATTACAGTCATCCCGCAGTATCTGTGGGGGATTTTTTTTTTTTTTTTTGTCTTTTGTCTTTTTCCGTGTCCGGCAACGGATCGCAACCCTCAGTGTCGCCCCCGTACTGGACCGGGGACCGGCAACGGGATTGCAACCCTCGGCGCTGCTCCCGCGCCTCGCTCAGCCAGTCAGTGGGAACTGGTCTGCATGTGGGATCCGAACCCTCGGGCGGGAGCGCCGCCGCGCTTCCCAAGCGGCGCACTTATCCAGTGCGCCACCGGGCTGGCCCTCTGTGGGGGATTTTTTCCAGGACTCCCATGGTTATCAAAATTTATGCATGTTCAAGTCTGTTATATAAAATAGCATAGCATTTGCATGCAACTTACACACATCCTCCCATATACTTTATATCATTTCTAGATTACTTATAATACCTAATATAGTATAAATGGTGTATAAATAGTTGTTATACTGTATTTTTTAAACTTTGTACTTTTTTGTTGCATTTTCCCCCTAATATTTTCAATCCACAGTTTATGGAATCTGTGGATGTGAAATCAGCAGATGAGAAACCTGTGGATATGGAGGGCTGATTGTATAAAACTCCCCTTTTGTAAAGAGAAATTTACATCTATAAAGAAAATTTTCATTAGTAAAAGTGTCCATACCAGGAAGAGAGTATTTTTTCTCCTGAGAGACTTTGACCTGCGTAACAAAGAAACCTTCATTCACCATCATACATTTTCTCCTTTCACCCTCCCATAGTTTGTCTCCACCACCACCTGGAAGCCCCAAATTCCTGTTTCTTTCTGTAAGCTTCAATCATCTGACTAGCTAAAGAATCTAAAAGGGTTGATGGAAACCAATCCCTCCCCTACACAATAAACATTTCCTACCTCTTTTAGTTAACTGAATAAATTTTAGAATTCCATTTTAATTTATTTTCATTTTAGCTATACCTCTTTATATTTAGTATTAGTGAGTTATTATTGATACTAGTTGTATTGTACCCACTTCACATAAAGTGTAAAAATTTTGTAACCATATGTGTCCTTTTATCTCCCCTCCCCCACCTCCTTATGGTAAAGATTTTATATGCATCACGTCTACATACATTTTGTTTATTTATTTATTTCCCCACTAGTAAACCTTTATTTTACTCAAATTAGAGCAATTAATCTTCCA